>NW_007726323.1:854726-862382 GCF_000696425.1 Galeopterus variegatus
CCCCCCCCCCCCACTAATCCTGTGAGCTCTTCTCCAGTGTGTGTCCCCAATGTGTCCTCTTGTCTCCATCGCCATCACCACCCCTCTGGCCAACCATCACTCACCTAGATTCTGCAACATCCCCTACCTCATCTCCCCCAGACCATGCCTGCCCCCTTTCCACTTGGACAGTCAAATATTGGCCAGAATGGAACATATATAGAGATTCACACACAAATTGTAAGCACTCAGCTTGATGAGTTTACTCAAACTGAACGCACTTGTGTAACCAGCACCCAAATTAAGAGATGAGCTGACTGGTTAGCTCAGTTGGTTAGAGCATGTGTTGATAAAACCAAGGTCCAGGTTTGGACCTTGCCTATCCCTGTTACCAGCCAGCCGCAAAAAAAGAAAAGAAAAGAAACAGAACATCACCAGCATCCCAGAAGCCCACCCTGTGTCTGCTCCTTTTATCACTCCCATTCCTCTCCCAGGGCAAGCACTATCCTGACTTCTAATGCTACAGATTAATAGTGTCTGTTTTTGAACTTTATATACATGAATTCATATAATGTGGACATTTTATGTCTGCCTGAACATACTCATCACTGTGTTTATGAGATCCAACCATACTGCTGTGTGTAGTTGTAGTCTGTTCATTTTCGTTGATGTATAGTATTCCATCATGTGACTATATCATTATTTATATAGATGTGTACTGAGAGGCATTTAAGTGGTTTATGGTTTGAGGCTATTACAAAGAGGGCAGTTGTCAGTATGTTTGTCTTTGGTGCACATAAGTGTGCATTCCTATTGGGTATCTACCTGAAAGGGTTATTGCTTCATTATAAGGTATGTATATGTTCAGAATGATATTTTTAAAGCACAATCACAATCAGATTGCAGCATTCCTTTGCTTAAACCTTCCATAGCTTCCCACTGCATTTAGAATAAAGTCCAAACTCTTACCTCCACCTACAAAGGCCTTGTACGCCCCGGCATCCACTGACTTCTCCCTCTCCATCTCAAACTGGCCCTAAGCACTGTCTGCTCTCCTGCCATATTGACCTTCTTTCCATTCTTGGAGACTGCCAAGCTCTTTCTCTGCTGAGTAGACCACCCACTTGATATGCCACAGTTTCCAATGGGTCTGCTCTACTCATAGTTTTTTGTGGGGGAGGGGGCAGCTGGCTGGTACAGGCATCTGAACCCATGACCTTGGTATTACCAGCACCACGCTGTCCCAAGTGAGCTAACCAGCCAGACCTACTCACCCTTTACGTCTCAGGTCAAATGGAATTTTCTCAGAAGGGCCTCTTCTGATCTTCTGATCTGGAATAGCAATGGTCATTCTTGTCTCTCACTGCATGGTGCACAATTGCACTTAACCACAACTTGAACTCGTCTGATTGTCAATCACTGTCTCACCCAGTTGACTGTACGCATCAAGAAACTTGACCTGTCACGTTCACTGCTGTATCCCCAACACCTAGCACTGGGCCAGAATGTAGGAGGTGCTCAATAAGTATCAATGTGGTAAAGAGAGTGGACGAGAGAAGAACCAAGGTCTTAAAGTCACACAGAGACCAGGCTGTAAATCTTGGCTCCATCACTCACTACCCTTGCGCCATTAGCAAGTTACCTAAGCTATCTGGGCCTCAGTTTCCTCCTCTGGAAGACAGGGATAATCCTGCTGGCTTCTCAGGCAGATAGGTAGATGTAAGGACAGAGTGAGAATATATGTATGTACATTGCCTAGCACAGTGCTGGGCACAAGGTAAGTGCTAATTAAGTAGTAGCTTTCCATGTATTAACTCACTCAAGCCTCACCACAATCCCAGGGGAAGGTACGATTCTACATCTCCATCTTATAGATGAAGAAACTAAGTGATTAAGGCCCAGGGAGGTTAAATGCCTCACCTGATACCTCTGGCTACAGAGCCTAGGCTCTCTTCCACTATGGTACTGGTGGTAGCATGTAAAAGATCAACAGGAAACAAAGGCAGGGGCAGTGGTGAGTTCCTAACAGCCAACAGCCCCACTCACCCCCACCCCTTTGACATCCATTCATCCCCATGAAACCCTAAGGTTAGGAGCACAGTATGAATACAACTGGGTTACACAAACATCCGTTGTTATTAATAGCTACAAAGGAAAAGTAGAAAGATCTGATTACATAAAAAATTTAAACTTCTGTAGAATAGAAGGCACCGCAAACAAGGTCAAAAGAAAAATGAGAGCAAGGGAGAAAATATTTAATGTTCATATGACAAAGGCCTATCTCTGGTGTAAACAGGCTCCTGCAAGTTAACCAGAAAAAATATGAATGACCCAATGAAAAAATGGGCAAGGAATGTGAACAGTTTACAGAAGAGGAAATGAAAATGGGCAACAAACATATGTATAAACAGAGAAATGAAAATTAAATACTGGGCTCCCATATGTCTCCTAATATTCCCAAAAATGAAAAGTATCAGTGACATTTATGGCTAATGATGGCATAAGAAAATCAACTCTATCAAACCCATTGTTGGGCTGCAAAAAATTACAGCCTTTAAGGAAAAAATTTACAAAATATTATGACCAAAAAATGTGACAACATTCAGAAAGTAATAATACAAAATGATAGATGGATAGATAGATACAGAAATATCCGTTGCAACATCTTTGTAATAGCAAGAACTTAGAAACATCCTGCTTCCACCAATACAGTGGCATATTACGTAGCTATTGAAACAAATGAAGCAGGGCTGGCTGGTTGGCCCACTTGGGAGAGCTTGGTGCTGATAACCCCAAGGTCAAGGATTCCGATCCCCCTACTGGCCAGCTGCCAAAACACACCCACAAAGAACAACTGAAGTAGTTCCATGTGTGCCAGCTTAAAATTATCTCCAAAACGTATGAAGTTAAAAAATAATTCTATGGTTTGATGCCATTTTTATTTTTCATTTTTTTGGCAGCTGGCCATTTGGGGATCCAAACCCATGACCTTAGTATTATAAGGCTGTGCTCTAACCAACTGAACCAACTGGCCAGCCCGATACCATTTTTATAGAAAACAAAATAAACATACCCAAATCACCCTGCACACTAAAGCAAAGAAAAAGGTAGGGAAATCCAATTTTGAATTATAGTGTGTCAGAGGAGTTGGATTAGAAGGTCTTAGTTTTGTTTAAGACACATCTTTAAGTTTGAATTGTTGCAATGAGCATGTATTATGTTACAAATATTGATTAAGTCCAGCTCATTAGTAATAACTTAATAAATATTGCATGACCATCTAGACTTGCAAAACTTTTTCCACATTAACATGTACCTTGCTACACTTAGACCTTGTTCCTACAAATAAGTTGTTGGTTGAAGAGAAGGTGTTAATTGTCTTCTGAACAACCTCCTGTGATTAACCTCTTGGCTTGCTGTGCTGCCTATAGCCTCTGGTGGGGGAGAACCTTATATCATTATTATTTTAAAAAGAAGTGTATGGTCTGAATATGCAATACATGCACGGGGTAGAAAATTCACAATTAGCAAAAGGGTAAACAGTGCAAAGTGAGTCTCATTCTCTCCCTAATAGCCTAGCCACTATCCTAGCCCAGTTCTACCCACTGGAAAGCAATCAGTCCACCAGCTTCTTGTGTATTGGTCCAGAGATATTCTATGCATATATTAGCATAATATGTATACATTATTTTTTAAACACAAGCGCTGTACACAATGTCTATACACATGAACAAACATGTATTCTTTCTGGCCAGGACCTGATTAGTTCCAAGGTTACAGCTCTTTCCTGCTCAAGAAGCCAAATTTCACCTACTAAGGCAACTTATCCATCCATCCACTGACATCTGCTTACAAGTATTTGTCAAGCTTCACTCTGTGCCAGGTGCTAGGCTAGAGGCTGGAGATAAACAGGTGAAAAGACAAGGTCCTTCCTCTCACCCAGCTGACATTCTAGTGGGGAAGAAAAAAATAATGTAGAAGAAAACTAACAAACTTCAAGATAATGGAATGTGCCATGGAGAGACAAAAAGAGGGCTTATTTTATATATGCCAGGGAAGATCTCCCTGAAAAAGTGACATTTAAGCTAAGAACTGAATGACAAGAAGCAGCAAATGTTGCTGGCTTCCTTGCCCTGATGGCTTTCCAATGAGGGTACCATAGGCAGCATCTAACCTGATCTTATGGTGAAGAGAGTGAGCTCTGAAGTCCTGGAGCATGTGTTTGAATTCCAGCTCTGCCATTGAAAGAGGGGTGCCCCAAATATGTATAATCAATCGTGTTTCAATTAAAAAAAAAAAGCTGGTTGCCTCAGTTTCCTCCTCTGTAATACTAGTTAAATAAAAATAGTACGCACCTCATAGGATTATAGTGAAGATTATATGGTTGTACAACGTGGGCTGGCACAAAGAAAATGATCAAAAAATCGTAATATTAGGCAAAGAGTTCTTAGAGATGACACCAGAAGTATGACCTATAAAAGAAAAAATTGAAAAAAAATTTCTCCATCAGAATTAGAAATGTTTCCTGTATGACAGACCCCACTGAGAGTATGTTACAGTCTGGAAGAAAACATTTGTAAATCACATATCTCACAAAACACTTGTATCCAGATTATAGAAAGAATTCTCAAAACTCAACAGTAAGAAAGGAAACAACCCAGTTAAGAAATGGCCCAAAGACTTGATCAGACAGTTCACCAAAGAGGATACACCGATGACAAATAAGCACATGGGAAAGGTATTTAACAGTGTCAGCCATTAGGAGAAATGTAAAATAAAACCATGATGAGATACCACTACACATCTATCAGAATGGCTTAAAAAAGAAAAGAACCCCCCCCCAAACTCTGACTATACCAAATGCTAGCAGGATGCAGATCGATTGCAGCTCTTGTACACTTCTGGTGGGATTGGAGAGTGGTACAGCCACTCTGGAAAACAATTTGGTAGTTTGTTATAAATGTGAACCTCCCCATACTGGCCAGCTACCAAAAAAAGAAAAGAAAGTTAAACATACACTTAACATATATCTCAGCAATCCCATTCCTAGGCAATTTCCCTAGGGAAATGAAAACTTATGTTCACACAAAAACTCATACACAAACATTTACAGCAGCTGTATTCATAATCGCCCAAAACTAGAAGCAACTCAAATGTCCTTCCATGGGCGAGTAGATAAACTGGTACCTCCACTCTACTAGAATGTTACTCAGCAATAGAGTGGTACAAATCGCTGATACACACAACTGACTGAATGAGAGAGCCAGTCTCAAAAGGTTACGTACGATTTGGTTCCATTCACATTCCCTCTACACTCTTCAAAGACAAAGGTAGAGTGAGGGAGAGTGGATCGGTGCTGCCAGGGGCTAGGGTTGGGGGAAGGGTGTGACTACAAGGGGTGAGGTCAGTTTCCAGGAGATGAAACTGTTCTGCATCCTGATCGCGGTAGTGGTGACGCCTCTCTATGCATATGCTAAAATTCATAGAACTCTACACACACACACACAAAGTCACTTTCACTGCATGTTAATTTTTTTAAATAAGAGAAATAAAAAGTGATCAATGACATTTTCATTCGAACTCAGCCACTTCCTCCCAGCTCCTCCTCCTGCCTTTTCTCATTCTCTGCAATCAGAAACTTCTTTAAGAGGATGCACTTCCACCCCTTAAATATTTGAAGATATCCTTATTAACTTGGCTTTGTTACTCTCAAATGTGTGATGCAGAGAGCAAATGCCCTCAGGAATCCCACTCTCCAGAATTAGCCACTTTCTGGAAGCTTCCACCAGACCATTTCAAAGCAATTATACAGTTGTTTTCTCACAAGGTTCAGGACACATATTACGGGTTTTACTCATTGTTCAGGGAAACCAGGAGGGCCCTGGGGAGCATGAGCTTGAAAGGGTGACATCTGGGATGACAGCTCATCCTCACATTAGTCTTCACGTTATCACACCATTTCAGGGTTGGATAGAGTCTTAGGGTGATCTAGTTCATCATGGGTCATCCAGTTCCTTCCTGTCCCTTTTTGCCATGCCCCCAACAAGCCTTTGTCTCTCACAGCAGCCTCTTCCCCACACTACTCCCCACCCTCTGTACCCCAGCTGCCACTTCCCATCAGCTAGATCAATTAGCAACCACTGGGTGGATCATTCAGTCAACATCCAACAAATCATCCATTCATTCATTCAAGAGTACTTATGAGTACCTACTATCTGCCAGGCGCTGGGCTAAATTGCAAGAATACTCTAGTGAACGAGGTACTTACATTTCAGTCAGACAGACAGATGCTAACCACAAAATGATTCTAACACATATTTCAATAACAACTGTGCTAAAGCCTGCAAAATGGGAGTACTTGATGTAGCGAGATGGAGCCTGGCCAGACGAGGCTTCCCTGTGGAAAGAGCTATTAAGCTGAGACTTGCAGGATGGGCAGGAGGTGGCCAAATTCAGAGCAGAGGGAAGGGAGGTGAGACAGAGGAAACTGCTCATGCAAAGGCCTGAGAGGTCAGGGTGGCTCCAGTGTGTTGTGGGGACCCACAGGTGCTGGGGACACAGTGGTGGACAGGGCACAATGACAGCTCTACAGGGAAACACTTTGGGACTCTTTCTACTGGCTTTGTAGCCTCTCTTTCTCCTTCCCTTGGGGGCCTTCATCTGAAACAGAACATTTCCTGTAGGGGTCCAGCGTATGGGATCTGAAGTCAGACTCATGTAAACCATCAAAACTAGGCTCCATCACTCACTATGTGTGTGTAAGGGGACAACAACTTAACCTCCCTGTGTCTCACTTTCCCCACCTGCAAAATAGATATGAAAATATAACACGGCCTTCTAGGGTTGTTGTGAGGATTAAATGAGATAATCCACATAAAGTCATGTAAAGTCATGACCATAATGCTTGGCGTATTAGCTGTGCTCAGTGCATGGTACCTGGTGTTGCTGTTGTTGTCGTTGTTGTTATTAATATTACGAGAGGCACCAGCCTTCCTAACCCTGGAGGGCAGTCTCTATATGGCTAAATATAGAGTTAACACAGATCCAGGGAGGGTCTCCCAGCCCCTGGATTCCTGTAGACAAAAGTCTAGGCAATGACTCAGTTGGAATGATATTCCTTGAATCCATCAAGTTTTGAGAGTGAACTTGTGTTTGTCAGTGACACAGGCAGGAGAGTGGAGGACAGCTAAGACCCAGGAAGTTTCCTTAGATGACAGATGTGTGCTGCCAGCTGACATTGGCCCCCACCCCCCACCCCTGCCTCCCACCCGAAAGCTGGACTGTCTTCCAAAGGATTCCAGTGATACCGTTGGTAATGAGAGCCCCACTAAGTCCTCTCCGGCCTGAGGAGTCACGGGTTCTGCCTTCCCAGAAAAGCACCTTTGCTCCAGTGGGAGAATGTCTTTGGACTGATAAAGACTCGCCGTGTCCAGTTATGGGTAGGAATATTGCAAGGGGGTAAAGCTATTTTTTGCCACATGTTCTATCTCTCCAGCAGGCGCAGTGACATTGCTCGGGATCCAAATAGCCCCCGCCCTAGAAGGTCATGGAGCTGAAAGCAAGAAGGCCTAACTCTCCAAGAGCCAGGTGGGGGTGGGGGGATTATTTGCATCACCACTTGGGGGTCCTAAGACCTTTAGCTATCACCCCTTCCATCTTCTTGCCCCTTGCCCCAGC
>NW_007726324.1:0-3912 GCF_000696425.1 Galeopterus variegatus
TATGGTTGATTCTATGTATCTGATATGTAAAAAAGGAAAAACAACTTTGTGTTTTTTCTTTTGTTATAATTTTTATCAATTTGCACTGAACAAAGTGATGGTTGGCATATGGAGGGTCCTCACCAGATTCTGTAGGAAGTTTCTAGAAATACAGAAGATCTGATGGGCAGTGAGATTTGGGTGGTGTAGCACCCTATTTCTACCTCTCAGAGATGTTAATACTTCCAGGAAGAAAGACCTGAGGTATGTATTGTTCTTACCATAAGAAGCAGTTCTTTTCCTGTTTTATTTTATCCCCAAGGCTTAAAAACCCCACCAGGTGATTCTTTTTAAAAAATGAATAGAGGGGTAGCACTGGGTCTCACAGGAATGCTGTGAACTAAACTCANTTTTAAAAAATGAATAGAGGGGTAGCACTGGGTCTCACAGGAATGCTGTGAACTAAACTCATTGAGGTTGTTTACAACTAACGAAACTGTCACCACATCAGTAATTTTTTTTTTTTCCTTTTTCCTTTTTGTCTTTTTTCATGTCCGGCAACGGATCGCAAACCTCAGTGTCGCGCCCGTACCAGACCGGGACCGGCAACGGGATCGCAGCCCTCGGTGTCGCGCCCACACCTCGCTCAGCCAGTGAGCAGGAACCGGTCTGTATGTGGGATCCAAACCCTCGGCGGGAGCGCCGCCGCGCTCCCAAGCGGCGTACTGTAGCATGCGCCACTGGGCCGGCCCACCACGTCAGTAATTTTCTAGTTTGCTAGAAACTGGTTGCTATATATTCATTTGTTGGGGGTGGTATCATATACATTCAAAGTAGTCATTTCCATTGATCAGTCTTATTTTAATATTTTTAGTATTTTAATACTCAAGAGCACATGTCCTTGTTTAAGAAAAGCCAGTGTACAGGGCCAAGCCCCTGGCGCACTCGGGAAAGTGCAGCGCTGGTAGCGCAGCAGCGCTCCCGCTGCGGGTTCGGATCCTACATGGGGATGACTGGTGAGCCCACAGCGCTCACTGGCTGAGCGCGGTGCAGCCAGTCTCAAAAAGGACAAAAAAAAAAAAAAAAGAAAAGCCAGTGTACGAAAATTCACATTCATGAAACATAAAATAGAGCTTGGCTATTGACCTTAAAATAGCATGAACTTCCTTCAGTAGTGGTTCTCAAACTTTAACCTGCCTAAAGATCACACATGGAGCTTGTTAAAATGTCCTGGGAATCTCACTTAAATCCTCTGCAGTGATCACACTGAGGTGGCTCAAAGATATCACTCTGAGACACATGGGCCTACGCATGCAGCGGTGGGAGCAGACGTGTGAACACGGAGCTTCCATCTCATCTGGGGTCTATCTGGGATGCAGGAAATGGCAAAGGGGACCAGTGAAAGGAACTGGGGTAAGAATTGATGCATTAAGCCCAGGGCATTAAATCCGACTCTTGGGAAAGGGGCGCAAGCCGAGGGCCGGGAAGACGGAGCTGGTGAGGCAGGACACCCCTCTGAGTCTCACCACTTTCACGAGTAAAAGAAGCAGCCTGCAGTCCCTCACTGACTGCTGTGATTCCACTTGGCGTAATTTGGTGCCACCACAACCTGATGACCAAACAAAGGCAGGCCTTTTCTATCCAACAGGTGATCCCTGCTGACCTTTCAGGGGGTGCAGTCGTGACGGCCTTCTTTGTGTATTGCGTGGTCTGAAGGGCCTGGGGATCCTCCAGGGCAGCTCTGTCTGGTAATACCCACTCAGACAGACTGACCCGCCCACCAACGCAGTGACCACCCTGCTCTGGAGTGAGTTCCCACCTTGCCACTCTTCCAGGGACTGAGGACACTCTGGATGACGGTGTTGTCTTACTCAGGGTCAAGTGGATTTAGCAAAGCAGTACAGAGGTAGAAGCCTAGAAGCTATAATTCACCTCCCTTTCTCTGGGTGTTACCAAGGCCTTGTGGACTGCAAACCTTTTAAAAAGAGATGTTGAACCTCAATGCTTTCTACTCTACCACTGTTTCCCCGCCCACCTCTGCCCCTCCACCACAGCCTTCATTCCTCAAAAGCTTCTTTCAAAGCCCTGCTCCTTAGGCCTGGCCATGTGCTGAAGCAGGCCACTTCTGCCCAGGACTTCCAGCTCCCAGGTCCTCTCATTTAAAAATTATGTAATTTGTGTACACACTGAAGACTATGTGTAACATATAGGTAAATTACAAAGCATAATCCTACAATGAATCCATTAGCCAGCCTAAAATCTAGAACATCACCAATGTTGTAACCTCACTGTCCACACTAGGGTGTCCACCAACCTTGGTTTCATGTTTATCATTCTCCTTTTATTTATGGTGCTTAATTGCATATGTACATATGTATACACAAAGATGTTTAGTTTTGTTTTTTTTGAGGTTTATAGAAAGCATCATATATATGTGCATACTTATGTAAATGTATATATGTATATATTCTGTGATAGCATTTTCATTAATCATTATGTATACAAATTTCATTTATATTATTTTATATGGTTANTGATAGCATTTTCATTAATCATTATGTATACAAATTTCATTTATATTATTTTATATGGTTATAATTTATTTATGGTGACTTTGGTGTAATACCCATTGTGTGACTGTAACAGAATATGTTTATTCGTTCTTTTGTTGATGGACGTTTGGATTATTTTTACTTTTTGTGTCATGAAGAGTGTTACAGTGAACATTCTGCATGTTTCCTGGTGAGTTAAAGTCTATCCAGGGTATATACCTAAGTGTGGAGCTGCTGGATCACAGAGGATGTGAATGTTTAGATCCATGAGATAATGCCAACTTGTTTTTCAAATGACTGTCTCAATTTGTACTCCCACTAGCAGTGAATAAGAGTAACTTTCCATCTACATCCTCAATAGCTTTGTATTGTTAGAATTAATCTCTGCAAAGGTAGGTGAAAATCTGTGTTAAAAGTAAAACTTGTGGTTTTAATGTGCATTCTTCTAATAAACATTCTGTTTAGCATACTTTCCTATTTTTATTTGCCATTTGTAGTTTTTTGGGTTTTTTTTTTCCTGTGAAATGTCTTTTCACATTTATTGTTCATTGTTCTGTTGGGTTGTTTTTCATTTTCCTATTGATTTGGAGCAGTTCTCTATGGTTTCTGAACACAAATCTTTCATTGTTTATATGCGACTCACGTCATCCACCAATTTTTGGTTTGTCGTTTTTATGTTCCTCATGAGATCTTTTGATGAACAGAAGCTCTTAATTTTAAGAATGCCTTCCCTAACATGGGCTGTAAGGATATCATCCTTTTGTACTTCTAAAATTTGTAAAAATTTGCCTTATATAGCAAAGTCTTTAGTTAATAAGAAATGAATGGTTTGTATATGGTGTAAGGCAGGGATCTGACTTCTTTCCCCATATGGACAACCAATTGTCCCAGCATTATGTATAGAAAAGCTTCCATTCTCATTGATCTGTGATGCCATCTCTGATACATACAAGTTTCCATAAATACCTGAACCTATTTTGGATTTCCTGTGCTGGTTTATGATTGCACTGTCTTAATTCCTACAGCTTCTATGGTGGGTTGAATGTGTCCCCTGAAGGTTCACGTGCTGGAGACTTGATCTCCATTGTAATGGTGGTAAGAGGGTGGAAAATGATTAGATTGTGAGGACTGTACCCTCATGAATGGATTGATCCACTGATGGCTTATTGGGTGGGCATGGGTGTAGTTATGGTGGCTTCATGAGGAGAACCAGTGAGAAACTTAGCTATCTCTTGTTCAGCCTTCACCATGTGACACCTTGGTCACCACAGGACTCAGTAGTGAGTCCTACCTGGAAGAATGACCTCAATGGATGTGCCCCCTGGGCTGTGGACTTCCCAGTCTCCAAAACTGTAAGAAATAAATTTCATTTCTTTATAAA
>NW_007726324.1:4222-26548 GCF_000696425.1 Galeopterus variegatus
CAGTCTCCAAAACTGTAAGAAATAAATTTCATTTCTTTATAAATTACCCAGTTTCAGGTATCCTGTTACAAGCAACAGAAATGGACTGATACAGACTCCTACCAAGTGGTAAGATCTGGGAGGGCAGGGGCCCCACAGAGTTGACTCCTCCAGAAGTCTCTTCTGAAGTTTTGTCACTGTTCTTGGCCTTTTGTTGTCCCATCAGTTTTAGAGTTAATGTGTCAAGTTTATTGATAAGACCTGTGAGGGCTTTAGTCAGAATTGTTTGGGGAGGACGGACATCTTCATGACTGGAGTCTTCCCACCCAGCGACACGGGACATCACCCTATTTGTGCAGGTCCTCTTCAGAGTCTTCCAGTAAGGCTCTAGATGTTCTCCATGTAGGACTTGCACACTTTTGTTTTGTATTTATTCCACGTTACTTCATCTCCCTGTCACTACTGCACATGAATCTTCTTTTAAAAGAACATTTTCCTGACTGATTATTGCTGGCGTATAAAATTGCAATGATTTTTTGTGACCTGGTCTTTGTGAGCACACATTCACCTTACTAAGATTTTTTATTTCTAATAGTGTATCAGAAGATTTTTTGGATTTTTTTAACGTAAAAAAATCATATCATTTATAAATAATGACCGTTTCATTACTTCCTTTCCAAGTTTTGTAGGTTTTATTTCGTTTCTTGCCTGCTGAGCTAGATTAGCCCTACTGCAATGATGTTCAGACTCAGTTGTGGAGTACCTCGTCTTATTCCAGGGGATGCTTCTAATCTTTCCCCATTAGGGAAGATGTTTGCTGAGGGGATTTTTTGGATGTCCTTTATCAGGTTAAAGAAAGTTCAATCCATTCCTAGTCTCTTAAAAGATTTTTATGATTATTTTAGGATATTAACAAATGTTTGTCTGCATCTTCAAGGTGATCATAAGGTTTTTCTCTATCATTTTGTTAAAATAGTGAAATATATACATGTATACACACATATATGTATGATTCTATTTGTATAACTAAATTAAATTGTGCATTTCTGGAATAAACTCAATTTAGTTACTGTATTTTAGTTGGCTAATATTTTACTTAATATTTTTACTCCATGTTTATGAGTGAGAATAATCCATAAGTTTTCTCTCGTGTGTTATCCTTGTTTACTTAATTTGGTATGAAAGCTATATTGGGCTCATGGCATGAGTGGGGAACTTCCCTTTTTTCTGTGTCAAGTCTTATTTCTGAAAGGGTTTTTAGAAGTGTGGAATGATCTATTTCTTGAAAGTTTTGTATAACTATCCTTGAAAACCTTTCTAGTCTTGGTATTTGTGGGACAATTTTAATTTACTGATTAGATTTCTTTCATAATTATAGGTCTATTCAGACCTATTTCATCTTGAGTCACTTTTGGAAATTATATTTTCTAAGAATTTGTCAGTTTCTCCAGATTCATTATTGTTTTTTTCTATCATCTTATATTGGATATTTATCTCATTAACTTTAACCTGTCTTCATTTAAGTAAAACTTCAGTGCTGTACATGTCCTACTAAATATCACGGTTATTTTATCCCACAAGTTTTCATATGTACTCTTAATTATCAATCATTCAATTATTCATTTATTTCCATTGTGATATTTTTGATTAAGGGGTTATTTAGAAGTACATTTTAAAATTTCCACATGCATGGGAACTTCATCTTTTTATTGTTGATTTCTAAATTAATTGCATTATAGTTAGATAACATAAAATGTATGATACTACTACTTTGAAATTTAATGCAGTTAGCATGAAATCCAGTGTATGGTTAATATGTGCTTCAAGGGAATGTGTATTCTTTCTTTATTTGGTTCAGGATTGTATACCTATCCAATTAATCAAGCTTATTGAATGTATTATTCAAAATTTCTGTAGGTTTACTTTTTTTCTGATTGATTAAAACAGTGATCTAGAGAGAGATGTTGAAATCTCTCACTATGATGGTGTATGAGTATTTGCCAATTTCTCCCTGTAGTTTTATTGACTTCGTGTGTGTGCATCTGTGTGTTTAGTCTCTCTTTCTCCCTCTCTCTCTCTCTCTCTCTCTCTCTCTCTCTCTCTCTCTCTCTCTATATATATATATATATATATATATATATATATATATATATCCTTTATTATATTTTTTCCTTTAGGGATATATTGAGATGTGCTTTTTTGTTTATTTTCTTATTTTGTTTTTTCTCACTCCATTGTCATTCTTTGGCAATCACCATTGAAATTTCATCTGACATTCCTAACTTAATAAATTTGAAGTTAATATTTCAGTTTCCTTCTGAAAAATATATAGATCTTAGAACATTATACCTATGCTCCTCTCCGGAAGTATACTTACACACTATTATTGCTCAGTACTTCAGTTCTGTGATTTTTACAACCCCAAATTAGAGATTACTATTATTTTATAGACAGTGTTTGTTTAGATTTAACACGTATTCACCAATTTATTTGCTTGCCATTTCTTAAATGCCATCGCTTGACATTTCATATCTTCCTTTTTTTTTAAGTAACAGATAATTAATTAAGAAAGAGATACATCCCAATGAAAAGAAACTTGTTCTACTAAAATAATCAATATCTAATAAATACATCTAAAATATTTAGGTAATATATAATCTCTACATGATATACACTATATAATATGTCATATATAAGTCACTCACATCTTTCTTATGGAATTAGTTTTCATTGTCTTGGAGAACAGTCTTTAGAACGCCTTTATAAAGTTCTGTTGGAGTTAAACTCAGTTTCTGTTTATCTGAGAATGTTTTACCTTGCTCTCCTCATGGAAAGGTAGTTTTGGCAGACACACAGCTATAGTATGACAGTGATTTTGTTTTATTTAGAATAATTATTTCATTAGATTCTATTTTTCATTTTTGTTGTTGCAAATCTGTTAGTCTTGTTGGTTTTTGTAGGTGGTGTCCTATCTTTGTCTTTGCTGTTCTGTAATTTCATTGCAGTGTGTCTAAGGGTGGATTTCTTTTCATTTACTGTATTTGAAATGTATTGTGGATTCATTAATTTCACCAGTTCTTGAAAATTCTCAAGTATTATCTCTTTAAACATTTCTTCTCCTTCCTTTTCAGTTTCTATTTCTGGATCTCTGAGTAGATATTTGTTAGACCATCTTATTCTATAATCTGTCATTCTTAATCTTAGAATTTTTTTTCTTCGTATTTCTCTGTTAAGCATTCTGGGTAATTTCTTCATATCTATCCTTTAGATTATTAATATCTCTTCATCTGTGTGTAATCTGATGTCTAACTCATCTTTTGAAATTTTATTTCAACAATTATATTTTTCATTGATAAAAGCTTTACTTGAATGTTTTCCAAATATGCCTATTCATTTGTAGCCTCTTTTTATTTACTCACTTTTTGTAATTTTACCTTTATTCTTTAACAGTTCACACCTAACTTTAGAGTTTTGCATCTGATCATTTGAATAATTGATGTACTTGGTGGTCTAAGTCTATTTTTTGTGTGTGGTTGTTTCTGCTGACACCTATTCATACAGTGTGGGGAAAATAGAATAATTTAGTCAGGCTCAGTTGGCTCAGGTCTGGCTGGGGGGTCAAGCAGTACATTTCTTGTAAACAAGTTGTGTGTGGGTGGAGTTAGTGTGCATGTGCACCCGTGTATCTTTCTAGTTAATTGCTTTTGTGTGTTCTGCAATTTGTGAAGCAGGCTGGTGGCAGAGAGCTCCCACTAACAATAGAGCATGTTTACTCTGCTGGCAGGTGCTCAGTTTCAGTTTCTCTTTGGACTTTGCCAGTATCCGTTGAGTTTTTGAGTTTCTCCTTTGTACCTCCAAGCTCCTAGATGTGTGTGTGCTGAATAAAGACTACTCTTTCTTCAACCAAGGCTCCAAGGACCTTTTTGTTGGTTACCTAGCTCACAGACCTGCATGTGAAGGGTTTATGAATGGGCTCAAGGGGTCTGTAAGCTTCAGACCCTAGCCCTAGCTCTACAAGTGGTGTTGTTGGCAGGATTACATTCCATACAGTGTTTCCTCGTATGTCTCTCTGAATGTGAGCTCTTATTTGGTTGATGTTCATGTGTGGGAGCCTGGTGGCATTTGCTACTGGCAAGAGCTGAGGATCCAAGGTGGGAGCTCTTTTGCATCCATCCAGGGTAGGAAGTTTGCCTCTAGAGTTTACCTTTCCTACTGTGCCAGGATCCTGAGGCTTACCCTCTCCACCTCTGCAACCTCAGGTAGTTCTGAAACTGGCAAGTTCTCACAGGGCAACCTTGCTTTTTACAATTTATTTCTGGATTTCCCTCCTCTGGATCCAGGTCATAAGGATTTTCTTGCTTTGGGAGCCTTGAAGATATCCCTTACTTCCTTCACACCAATGCTGGCATGGAGAACTAAGTCTTAAATGGGATTTCATCATTTTGTGGTGTGAAGGCCCTTCATAGTACCTAAACTGCTGTGTCGCCAGAGGTGGAAATTCCTCTGGTTTTTCTTCTCTGTTTGTTTTTAACAAAATCAAATAGACCAAAGGGGAAACCAGTTCTCTCTCCTTCCCTCTTCATCCTCCTCCTTTGTCTTCTTGCCACTGGCCTTACTTTCAAAGAGATAGTACTCATCTTAGAGGAGGCATGTAGAGCTAGTACTAGGTCTCACAGACCCTTCGAGCCCGTTGTCCAGACTTGGTCACAAACCATCCACACGTAGGTCTATGAGCTAGGTAATAGGAAAAGGTCCTAGGAGCCATGCGTCAAGAAATAATAGGCTTTATTCAGAGCTAGGAGCAGCCGCCCTAATGGTTTCCTGGAGCGTTTCAAGAAGCACGGGGTATCAGAGCCAGTAGTCCTTTATATTTTCCTTTATACTTAAGTCCATAAGCCAAAACACCTGGGTGCACACACACAATCACATTATACAATAACAAGGAACACCTGTGCACATGTACATATTTACATCAGATGCTCAGCAAGATTCTGAACATCTGAGGGGCCCTGACCATTTTTTCTGTATTTTCCCAACAAGGCATGTGGTCACAGTCCCTTTTATTTTGAAGAGTAAGGGAGAGGAAAAAGTTGGCGATAAAGAGAGTTCCTGTTAGTGCATGAGCACTGCTGGTGTGCTGGGAGAAGGACTTCCAATGTAAGAATTTTAGGTCGTTTGGGGGAGAGAGTGCCGTAAGATATGGTGTCTACAAAGAATACATCTGCGTACAAGATGCTATTACATGATAGATTAACTTCAGAACAGTTGTATTGTGCAACATAATACACAGACCAATTAAATCTATTTTGTGCAGCATGTTAAGTACTAGGAGCGAATGCTGACTTTTTATCACTCCCACGGGCTTGGCTACATAGCACTTCACTTTCAGAAAATGGCTCTTGAGAAGAGAGGGATCATGAAAACAATTGTATTTTGGCTAAAAGGAACATGCTACTTTTGTTTTGTTTTGCTTTGCCTTTTTGTTTCTGTTTTTGTTTTTTAAAGGGAGCAGTAGTACACATTGTGTAAATTTTGGAAAGGAACAGACAACTGAGAAAGCTGAAATGGCTCCTGTGCTGACTAGAAAGAAGAGGGATGAAGACATCTATGACTTTGTCACCTGAGCATGCAGCAAGTGTACTGTGTGCGGCTGATTTGAATAAAGGACAGAACATGCTGCTTTCTAATCATCCATCAGAGACATGCCATTTAAATAATCACATAAATCGACCAGAAAAGAGGGTATGCTTCAGAACTGTGCACGCACACTGTCTAAGTATTCCAGCATGCATTTCATCACTGTTATGATTCTAGTGACATGCACTGAGAAGGATTCAATTTTGTCTTGGCATTTTTGCAGGTGTCTTGTTAATTCCGCGGTGGGGGGGGGGGGGGAGTAGAGATGGCATTGAAATATTTTACTATTTGAGCCTTCCCATATGGCTTGTTTAGTTTTTAAATTATTATTACAAGTCAGGCATTAAGAAAACATATTTTAGAGTGAATCTGAATCACATTTTCAAGCCACAAGTTTTCCTGGAAAAATTCACTTTATCAGGTGTAGAAGTGGTTAGTCAGCCTTTCTCTTGGACTGAGAGCATCTTGGCCCCTGTCAGCCTTCCTAGCTCTACGGTTGTCACTGCAGACATACCCAATACATTACATGGGAGTGAATAAGGTAATGGATTCTAACATTTATTTTTCCTAATTTATTTATTCTGGCACAATAAAAGCAACAGGCTATTGACTACTGCATATTATAATGTTTCTTTGCAGCTGGAAAAGTATATTTTTTGGAAGAATGAGCATAAGACTCATTTGACTTTACATCATCAGATGGGTCTAAAAAAGGCTTATAAAAGAGATCTCTAGGCTTTATATGCTGGATGCAGATTGTACATGCAGCTTAGGGGAAGATTTCTTTCATTTATTTTTTAAAATCATATAGGAGATTACTGATGATTTGAATATTAGTTTATGAAGAATCTTTATCATTTATAGATACATGCTGAAATACTTACAGATGAAATAATAGGGTACCAGGGATTTATTTCAAAATAATCTGGTTTAGGGAATAACAGGTGTGACTGAAACAAGCTGGGTCTGTACTAATAATTGTTCAAGAGGGTTAATAGGAATGTCAGCATTTTTGCATATGTTTGAAAATTTTCATAATAAACAATTTAAAATGTTGTGTTAGATGAAATGATCTTCCTATATAAATTCCACTTGTAATTTATATATAAATTACCTTCTAATTTGATTCTCATCTATGACTGCCAAATTTCCATTACAACCACTGAGAGAGTTTATAAAAAGCAGGTCCCTGGATGACCATCTTAGTGTAATTCGAAACATAGAATGTGTTAGAGTCATGGACAAGCAGCACAAGACAGACATGAGGATAAACGACAGGGCTGAGAGAGTCCTTAATAGAAAGAAATCTCTCTCCAGTGACTCTTCAACGTAGTGTTCTGTGTTACATTTTACAACACAGACCATGAGTGTCCTAGAATTTCAGGTTCTGGTCCATTGATCTTTATGTCTGTCCTTATGCTAATACCAGATGATCCCGACTACTGTAGCTTTATAGGAGGTTTGAAATCCAGTAGTGTAAGTTCTCCAACTTTATTCTTCTTTTTCAAAATGGTTTTGGCTGCTTTAGATCCTTTTTATGTTCATTTAAATAAATAGTTTGTCAATTTCCACAAAAGCGTGCTGAGGTTTTGATAGTGATTGCATCGAATCTATAGCAATTTGTGGAGAATTGATATATAAACAATATCGAATCTTTCAATCTATGAGCATAAAATGTCTCTCCATCTAATTAGGTTTTCTGTAATGTTTGTAGTTTTCCATGATGAAAATTCTTGATGTTTTTTGTAGTTTTCAGTGAACAAACATTGTGTGTCTTTTGTTATATTTCATACTAAGTATTTTATTCCCTTTTATGCTATTGTAAGTGGAATTGCTTTCTTAATTCAGTTTTTAGGTTGTTTGTTCCTAGTATATAAAATATAATTGATTTTTGCATAATGGACTTGTATACTGCAATTTTGATAAGCATGGTTATTCTAGTTTTGGGGTTTTTTTTTTTTGTAGATTTCTTAGGATATTCTTTTTTTTTTTAAGCATGGTTATTCTAGTTTTGGGGTTTGTTTTTTTTGTAGATTTCTTAGGATATTCTTTTTTTTTTTTTCTTTTTTGTCTTTTTTCATGTCCGGCAACGGACCACAACCCTCAGTGTCGCGCCCGTACCGGACCGGGACCGGCAACGGGATCGCAACCCTCGTGCTGCACCCGCCCCTCGCTCAGCCAGTGAGCGGGAACCGGTCTGTATGTGGGATCCGAACCCTCGGCGGGAGCGCCGTCGCACTCCCAAGTGGCGCACTGTAGCAGTGCGCCACCGGGCCGGCCCTTCTTAGGATATTCTAAATAGAGGATCAGGTCACCTGTAAGAGACAGTTTTATTTCTTTTTTTCAATATTGATGGCTTTAATTTATTTTACTTCTATCTCTCCTTCCTTCCCTCTTTTCTTCCTTTTTCTAGGAGGAAAGAGGGGACTTTATTGCACTGATCAGAACCTCTAGCACAATGTTGAGCAGACTGGTGAGAACAGGCATCCTTTCCTTGTTCAAAGTCTTAGGAGGGGAAAGCATTTAGTCTTTCATTATCAACCATGGTATTAGCTCTGCGTGGCTTTTGTACATGTTCATTGACAGGTTGATGACATTTCCTTCTTTCTATTCCTTATTTGTGGAGAGATTTTTAATCATAGATGTTGGATTTTGCCAATAATTTTTTTCCCCACATCTGTTGATGGATTGATTTTCAAATATTAAAACCACCTTGCATTTCTGGAATAAATTCCAGTTGGTCATGGTTTATAATCCTTTTTATATGCTGCTGGATTAGGTTTGTCAATATTTTATTAAGGGTTTTTGTGCCTATGTTCATGAGAGATATTGGTGTGAAGTTTACTTGTAATGTTTTGTCTGGTTTTAGTATCAAATGATACTGTCCTCATAGAATGAGTTAGGAAATTTAGCTCCTCTTCTTTTTTTCTGAAAGAGTTGTGTAGAGTTGGTATTCTTTTTTTCCTTAAATATTTGATAGAACTCACCAGTGTAACCATCTGGGAATGAATTTCTATTTGTTGGAAGATATTTAATCACCAACTGTTATGGGTAATTGTGTCCCTTGAAATTCATGATTGGAACTTAATCCCTACCACGACAGTGTTAAATGGGTGGGAAATCCTATTATGGTAATTGAAAGGTGGGGCCTTAAATAGGTGAATGGATTGATTCATTCATGGAGTAATGGGTGTGGTTCTGATGGCTTTGTAAGGAGAGCAACTGAGCAGGTTACTCTCTCTCTCACTCAAGCCATCTGCCATGTGACACCCTGGGTTGCTGTAGAGTCACTACCAAGAACAAGGCCCTCACCAGATGTGTTCCCTGGACTCTGGACTTCCCAGCCTCCAAAACTGTAAGCAATAAATATTGTTTCTTTACAAATTACCCAGTTTCAGGTATTTCTGTTATAAGCAACAGAAACAGACTAATAATACACACCAAACTAAATGTCTTTCCTTGGTATAGGTCCATTCAAATTTCCTCTTTCTTCTTGTGTCAGTTTTGATCATTTGTGTCTTTCTAGAAATTTTTCCATTTCATCTTTATTGGAATTCATTTGTTCATGATACTCCCTTATGATCTTTTCATTTGTTCATGATACCCCCTTATGATCTTTTCATTTCAGTATGGCTGGCAGTGATGTCCCCTCTCTCATCCCTGGTCTTGCTGACAGTGCCCCCCTCTATTGGTCAGTTTATCTCAGGATCTCCTAACCACTGCAGTATTGACATTTTGGGCTGAATAATTTCTTTGCCATTGAGGGCTGCCCTGTGTATTGCTGACTGTGGCCAACATGCAGATTGACTTTGCGGGTCAGATGTGTTCAGGGTCCACAGCTGTGAAAGGAAAGGAGTGGAAGCAGGGCTGGAAGTGGGAGAGGGAGAAGTGGACTGTGGCGCTGGTGGGCCAACCCAGCTCAGCCAGCCTGGGCTGCAGCTCAGGAGTAGATGTGGCCCACCAAGTTGTCCTGGAATGCTGCTGGGACTTACCTCCTGCCTTGCTCAGCTTTGAGGCAGCTCTCTGCAGCAGAGACAGCTCGCAGACCCTCGTTGAGATCACACCGCACTTGCTGCTGGGCAGTGAAGCCTGTTGGGCAGACTGGGCAGCATGCATGTGTGCACCCACTGACAGCACTTTCTCTCTAAAGCTTACAGATAAGGGAGACTCGTTTACAACTATGAAAACATGCACTGTGACAGCGACAGACCCAAGGGCCACAGTGGATTCCCCTGGCCCGTGGAGCAACGCTTCTGATGCGCTGTCATGGGAGCATGCTGCTTGCAGAGTGGGAGAAGCCAGTTTCAGTGTCACCCCTCCCTGAAGATGTGCTGTGCGCATATGACTTTATTTTCTACTTCATCCACACCTGTAGCTGTGGAAGGCGGAGGCTGTATCTCAGCTGGAAAATTAACACTTGGATCCTAAATAATAATAATTATTGTTTCTGGTTATTTTGAATCTACTGACAAAGACCTTTGCAAAATAATTGCACTGATCACTCCGATATGAGGTGCAGGGGAAGATTCTTGAGTTGGTGTGTGATGAGAACATGGGTTGGAATTCTGTAATAGTATTCTGTTCAGTAAGTGTAATTGTAAGGGATATATTGTGTTAAAATGCCTTACGTAGTGTCTTGCCATTAACACATGGTTTCCATCAAGAGGCAGATGTTTCTTAGCCCCCCCTAAGAATGAAACATCATAATTTAACCACACCCACAAGCCCACTGGAAGCCAGTGCAGAGGCACCCTGCACATGTCAACATTTCAGATCTGTGCAATTGCAGCTTGAGAGCAACTTTTAGGGGAAAAGTGGCCTTGAAAACAAATAATGTATTGGAATATCAGATAAGGGAGACCTGGAAGAATTGTGCTTAATAGGAACTGTAGCTGTGGTTTACAAAAACACACAAATGAAACAACTGATTTCTGTTTTTAGGACTTGTGGTCCGTGAGTGTTTTAAACTTCATGTCCCCAGGACAAAGTGAAGAGAAAGACACCCTCGCTATGCTTGCAATAATTTAATGTCACTACAGAAGGCATGGATAATGTTTTCTCTTTCTGTTCACATTGAAACCTTTTACAATTGTTCTTTTTAAAGATTGAGATATAACTTACAACTCACCCTTTAAAGTGTCCAGTTCAGCAGTTTTTAGTCTATTCAAAAAGCTGTGCAGCCATCACTACGGTCTACTGCAGAAGGTTTCTGTCACCAAAGGAAACGGACCCATCAGGAGAGCAGGAACTCACTCCTCAGTGTAATGAAAGCAGCAGCCACCAGGTGGGGACATCTCTCCACAGCCTTGCCTGCAGCAGGGCTGCACACCCCAGGAGACCTGGGGGAAGGAGAGGGGCCTCCACGGGAGCTTGCACAACTCGGGCGGGGCCCGCGGACACTCACCTCACTTCTCCAAAGACACATTTTGTTTGCTCAGGAGTTTCTCAGGATGTGCTGCCCCAAATCCTGTCAGTATGAAAGGCTTTTTAGGAAGCATATGGACAAACGTTTTTTATTTTTCCAGTTACTTGTTATATACTATATATATTTATCTGAGTGTGTAATAGAAAAAAATATATAAGAGGTGCATTAAGCCCATGATGTTACTCATTCTATTTAGGAAGAGCCTAGTTAAAAAAAAGGATTATGCATCAAAATTAATTTAAGTGGAATATTCAGTAACGATTAGCACCGGTGATGTGTGGACATGGCAGGAGTTGAGGGGGGTGCTTGAGTGTCTGAGGTTTGGGGAACCGAATGGGAGGAATGACTGTGGGAGGGTCAAGTGAAAATCCATTTCCAGGTACAGAAACTGTGTTTTACCTATTATTCGAGAGTCCTCTGCCACTGGCCAGGGGACTAATTCCAACTCGCTGCTCTGCTCACAAGCCTTTGAAGCAAGGCCTATGATTCATTCCATGCTGTCGGCTGACCGTCCAGGACGAGGACCCGCACTCAGTAATCTGGAACTTGTTCCTGTGGATAATGAGACCAGGAAGCCAATTCTTCCTGAAATTAAAGATGGAATCTTCTAGGAATCTTCCTGGAATTAGAAGGTGCTTTGAGTTATGGATGTTTCTGTGAGCACAGTGAGAATAGAGGTGGACAGGGAGGCACATGGCCATGGTGGTGGTGGGGTACTTAGCCACAGTTTTGAAAGCTGGAAATCAGATTTTTGGAGATAAACCTGGTAGGTAGTAGATTGAGTCACTCGTGTTTCCTGACCTCTTTCTGCTGGATACACACCCGCAAGCATGGGGAGTGGCTGATGCCGCCTCTCCACTGCCTGGAGGTATACCCTGCCCTTCTCAGCAATCCTTCAGGGTGTGTGTGTGCATGTGCATGTGTATGTGTGTGTGTGTGCGCGTGTGCATATGTGTGTGTGTGGGGGGGGTGACCAAAGTCACACAGCTTCAAAGGCTTCTCATGTTCAGGATCTTGTTTGGTTTTAGTGACCGTCCTGTGATGGAAGAGGTCATATGACCCCCATTTCTAGATGAAGACATTTAGAGCAGTTAAGTAACTTAACTAGTTACTGGAGAGGCGCTATTTGAATTATGGTCTTCTAACTCTGAATTTTCTTTCAATGCATTACACTTTCTCAGGAAAGTATTTTCACCCCAGGAAGACAAAGTACTTGCTTGTACATGTACCTGTGCTGCTTGGTGACAACGAGCTTTTTCTTGGGGAAAAGAAAGCGGTGTGAAGAAACCCAGGACATCACAGGATTTCTCCACAGCATAAAGTGTTGACATTTTGGGGGGGTGGGAATTCATGTACTAACTAATTGCCTTTACCAGGACAAATTGTGGGATTGCATAATGCTGGTGCATAGAGGGAGTGCTATTTCCTATGAAGCATCTGCTTGAAATGCTTGGGGGCAGCATAAGAGGCATCTAAGACATATTTGCTGAGGAAATACGTGGGTGCATAGATGGGATAAGTGCGGCACCTGGTCTGAAGGGATAATCAAGCTGATAAATCTTCTACTAAGCGTTATGAAAACAAATGTTCCACAAGGAAGCTGGTGTGGCACTATTTTCTCTAATTGTTTCCAAATTGTAGAACTACAGTTTGAGACTAGAGCCAGTGCGTCAGCCACGCATGGGATGGGAGGCCTCTGGTTTGCATTCTTTATTGTCACCACAGCAGGGCACAACTTGACCTTCAAGATTACGTGTACAAAATGAAATTTATATTTCCATGTTTATGGCATCTTCCAAACAAAACCTGCAAAATCCAGTTTAGTGAATAGGGAACGAAAGGAGTCGGGCTTTAAAAAGACAGTTGCAACGTTGCTCTCCCAGAAAATGGAAGTGGAAAGACCTCTACAAGGATCTGGAAGGCTTGAAGGAAGCAGGTGCTGGCTGGTGCCATGTCCCGTGGGAGAGGAGCTGAGAGTGTGGCTGGCCACAGGTGGGGCCGCAGGGTTGCTTTTGTGCCCCAGTGTGGTTAGCATTAGTCCCCTTTCACCCCTGACCGTGCGTGCTCCCAATGATAACTCCTATGCCGCCCTGGTTATGAGAAAGACTGGAGGTTCTAAGGCGGATGCTGGATTGTCTGCAGATAATGGTAATGTCTGCAGATAGGAATTGTGATGCCAACATTGAGCCGGTCACATCGACATGGAGGGGCAAACCATTGAGGCCGGAGGTGTGGAGCCTGGGGCAGCCACGGGTTGGGGACAGCATCATTCAACGCGCGCACCAGGAACTGGGAGACTGGAGCTAGAGGCCAGGTAAGCAGTGAACGTGCTTAAAAGGCTCCCAGGTTAAGCTCATGAAGTACACACTTTCTAAATCCGAATAGGAACCTGGAGGTTGGAATTCGACATTACTGAGGAAAAACCTGGAACCCAAGGTTAGGTGGCCATTGGAAAGACTCTAGAACAGTCTAGAATCTGGCAGGAGCATGCGTGGGAGGAAGAGAGTGTCCCAGATGAGAGACCTCCAGTGCACAGGCTTAGGCGGAGGAGGCTGGGTTAGGGTTTTAAAGCTTTTTCTTTTCTCTCCTTTCTTCTCTCTTCCTTCCTCACTCTCTTCCCTCTTTTATCTCTTTCTCTCTTTCTTACAATTACAGGTATTTATTAACAGAAAACTTATTTAAAGATGACACTGGTAAATGTGAAAAATCATAGTTACAGCTACATTTCAAATAAATGAGTTAAATTTTTACAAACGTGTAAAAAGTGACTTAAATAAAGATAAAATTTTGTATTAAAATATAGTAATCAGGATCTCAAAGACACACTTGCACACGCTGTTCACAGCAGCATTGCTCATATAAGCCAAAAGGTGGTGACAACCCACGTGTCCACTGACAAAAAACTGGACAAACAACACGTGGTGTGTCCACACAATGGAGTATCATTCAGCCTTAAGAGTAATGGAACTTAGCACACGCTGCAGCATGGATGAACCTTGAGGACACTGTGCTCGGTGGATTAAGCCAACCACAGAAGACAAATCCTGTACGATTCCATACAAATACTGTATGATTATGGGAGGTCCCTAGAGTCATCGGATTCATGGGGACAGAAAGCAGAAGGGTCGGTGCCAGGGCTGGGGGAGGGGGAATGGGAAGTCAGTGTTTAATGGGGATGGTTTCAGTTTTGGAAGATGGAAATGTTCTGGAGATGGACGGTGGTGATGTTTGTACAGCAGTGTGAATGTGCTTAATACCACTAACGGTGCACTTAGATATGGTTAAGATGGTAATTTTTGTATTCTGTATGTTTTACCACAATTTAAAAAATACAGGGAAGGAGCTTACCATTACAGGAAATACTCACCATGCACAGACCCTTTATTTGAGAATTCTGGATGTTTCGCCTTGGCTGGTTTTAAATCGAGGAGAGCCCGGTGGGCGTCTGCAGGTCATGGATGGCTCTTCTGAAACCTTCGCCTGAGGAACTTCGAAACTCCACACTGAAAAGGACAAAAGTATGTGGTTTTGCTTTGATTCTTCTTTTTAAATGGTAAGAGGGATTCCAGACCACAGTGAGGGGCTGGCTGCCGCTGGCTGTGAGGATCCGTGCTGAGCTCCCGCCTGCGGAGACACTTGTTTCTGGCCTGCCCGTTAGTGTGTCCTGGTGGCCACCACACAGGGGGTATCCTGCAGGGGTGCTGCCTAGCCTTGTGGACCTCTTTGTCCTTGCAGTCTGCGGTCATGTGTCAGACATTCCATCCATCCCATGAGAGGGATTTATCATGCGCTTTTAAGAAGATGTCACTCTTTATGTTAAGTCCCATAAAACCTGCTCTTGTCCAAGGATTCCCTCCTCCCTGCAGACTCCCAAGTGGTCCTGGCTGCCAGTGACCTTGATGTGGACCTGCGTCCTCCGGTCCAGCTCAGGCCTCTGGGGAGCCCCTGGCCCATCCATACACCGCTCGCCTCCGCTGCACACAGGAACAAAGAGCTTGACGCTCCGACTGTTTCAATCATTTCTCTTTTGAAGGAGACAGGAGGGCAGGGAGACCCTTATATCCTTTTTATTCCATCTAAAGGTTTCTCGTCTGCCTGTGTTGGTGGGTTGGAGGATCAGAAGCACAGTTAGAACAGAACAAAGAGCCTTTAAGGGCTCGTGTGGCTCCCGGCCGTCCTGCCCAACCTGGGGTAGGGGGACCAGGACTGAATGGGGCATGGCACCAGGCCAAACTTCCTTAGAGCAAAGTAAATGCCTTTTCTGAAAATACCAAACTTCTCAAGAACTGTTACTACCCAAGCATTTTTGCCAAAGCTTTGAAGCTTATAAAAAGTTTTAGGTCAAAGTCCTTATTTACAGTCCAAACGCTGGCAAAGTTTACCTCGGCAGAGACGACAGCGAGTGAGATCAGAACTGAGCCAAACTTTCCCAGTTTAAAACAAAGACCTATATTTAAGATGTTTTTGGTAACAACCATAGGTAGAAATTTGCCCGGCTTCCACCTCTGTGAGTGGGCTCCTTTCTGATTCTGGCCCAGAGGGCGGCAGAGCTGCCCAGGCACATGGCAGGGCCCCTGGGAAGCCCAGAAACCTCCCAAGAAACCTGATTCTGGCCAAATTTTTGAGACTTTGAAAGCTTGGATCACTTGGAAACTGGTGGAACAATCCTCAGAAGTTGGGTTTTTATCCACTTGCTTCTGATGTAAGGTCGACAGGGTTCTTTCTGATTCAGAACTGGAGCCTGGGGTCCCTGTGGTGGGGTCTCCTGGGGGTACCTTCACTTTGAGTTCCTCCCTGATGTCTGGCTGAACTCACAGCTGCTGCCATGGACCTCACCAGCCCTGTGATTCCAGGCAAGGGGGTGGCACTCAGCCAACGGTGACCCACCGCAGGGCCCTGCAGCTTGGATAGAAGGTCTTTCCAGAACAGGGCATGGCTCCCGAAGCCAGAGGCCTGCCACTTTTCCTGGGGCCCTGCGTCACTCAGAGCTGGGCTGGCCGGCACCTCCTCCCACTTGGCGGGCCGTCTGGAGCTCATGGGGCCAAACCCCTCCTCAGAGCATTCCCAGAGAATAGTGGCATTTTCTGGGAGTGGAAAATCCCCTCTCAGGCCCTTTTCTCCTCTTGTCCACAGGATGGCAGTCCAAGTGCTAGCTTCCCGGCTCTGGGAGTACAGTGGGTGTGTCGGTGTGATTTCACAGAAAATTAGAGCCAGCAACATGTTTTCCAAATTGAAAACAGAAGTCTGGGATGTCTTTTGAGGCAGCTTGTCTTTACCACTCTGGTTGCAACTGGAGAAGAAAATGTGGCCGTGGCTGGGGAGCCCCGGGTCTGGGATTGGGAATGCCAGTGTGGAGCTGGCTTTTGGGGGGTTGGAGTCTCCTGCTGTTGCGGGGCCTCACCTGGGAGCCCTGCCTCTCTGTACTGGCCAAGTTCATCTCCCTGGAGGTGTAGCCTCCCAGTATAGCTACTAAGTGTGGGCCCCTCAGCATGACCAAGCATGAGATGGGATCTTGCTGTGTGCTACTGTGTGTTCCTGGGTGGCCCCGGCCATGCTGCTCATTTCTCTTTGGGGTCCCCGCCCTCCTGCCAGCTCCTCTAGAACAGCTGACACTAGGCAGGCCCTGACCCAGACACGGGGGATGATCTGCTTTCCCTCCTGATTTCCCAGAGAGTGACATGCAAACCTCACGAGTGGGCTCTCGCCTGCCTAGCTCTGCCCGACCCCTCTACACATCCTGAGACCGCCCGGCCCAGGATCAGCCAGATGATGTTGGAGTGAGCTGTGCACTTCCTGGGCTGTGGAGTCTCACATGCACAGCAAGATGTGGATTTTAAAGGGATGATTCTTAATGTTCTGGGGTTTTTGGGAAGGGGGTCATTTTCTTTAAGCAGCTCCGTGAACACTTGTGCAAAATATTTGTATAATTTAAGAGTGTTCATGTACCCTGAGCCCATCCTTGGGCCCCCAAAACCTGTGATCTGTCAAGCAGTCAAAATGCAGTGCGGGTTGCAAACACAGCTGCTGGCATCACTAACAGTTGCCTAGGAGACACATTAAGAGGGGTAAAAAGAAATGGTAAAATCAATTTTGATGGTATTTTAAATTTAACTCAGTCTATCCACAATGTCTGTCAGTGATATCATTGTTAATAAGATAGTCCTTGTTTGTTTTTCAGTCCTGGTGTGTGTTTGACTTGGCCCTGTCTGGGTGCCCAGTGGCCCCGTGTGAGTAGTGGTCCCACAGGGACAGTGCAGATCTGAGAGGCAGCCATGGGACACACTCCTTCTTTAAGAGATGCTGGGGACAGCCGTCTGGAAAGCCCCCTGCTTGGTTTAGTGCCCTGAGTTGCCATCCTGAAAATTCTTAATAAATTTTAAACCAGGGACCCTGTGTTCATTTTGTGCCCTGTGTTCATTCTCTGAGTGGTCACAGTTCAGAAACAATCTGGAAATGAGGAGATGGGGCCCTGGCTTTGCCTCCGGCAGACAGGGGTTCGGCCTTCAGAGGATGCTTTGCCCTCTGACAGCTGTAGGGTCTCCCACGGATGTGAGAGGCATCTTTCCGGGAGGAGGCTAGAGAAGACCCGCATCTCCCGCCTGTCAGGTGCATGCTTTAAATGTGGGCAAGAGGAGGGCTGCACCATCCAGGGTGATGTAAATAGACTGCAGAGGGTGCTGGTGACTGAGGTCTGCCAGGTGGCCTTCCTGGACATGTGCTGGAGGCCGAGTGGGAAGCTGGCTGAGTGCTGAGCATTAGGAAGAGTTGGCAGGTTGGCATGGGCATGCCTGCTTGCATCCTTGGAGTGCATAAGAGAACGAGTGCTTAAAGCAGTTGGAAAAGTGCTGTCTCCTTGGGGGATCTTTGTTGGAGCAGCACGAGATGATTCTCTGTGGACCTCTGTCCTTGGGGCTTGCCTTCCCTTTGGGGGTTCTTGGTGATGACAGGAGACGTGGACTCAGGCCTGGCTTGGCCCAAAAGCATTAAATAATGATGAGTTGCGTGTCTCCTTCTCCATGATTCATCATCATCTGCAAGTGTTCTGCTCCTACAGGCAGCTTTCTGCATGTGTGAGAGCACTGGCACCAGATCCTCTGTGCCCCTCTACCCAAGGTGGCAGGATGTCATTTAGGTCATTGGTAAACTGAGGACATTTGCTCTTTGGCCACCTGGAGCCTGAGTTTTCAAGTCCTGCATGGGGAGTTCTTCTCTTAGAGCTACAGCTTTGGCAGGGGGTATGTGAGCTCCAGGTCCAGGTGCTCAGTGCCTGGTTTCCAGAGGAGCAGGATCTGGCACTGTACTGGCTCTTTCCAAAGGTGGTTCATCCTCAGCCTGGTGGGTTTCTTTGTGCTGAATTCAGGTGCCTTTTATGTTTCACTAGGAGCAGGTGCTAGCTCCACTTCCCCACCAATCCAATGGGCAGAGGGTCCCTCTGGGCCTGGGGGTGTTCACCCTCTGGGTGGTATGGGGACCGCCGAGCAGCCAGGCAGGAGCCTGGGCCCATTCTGCCCTGGAGGATCCTGCAGGCCGTGAGATGTTGCCACTGCTGCATATTCCCTAGTCCTAAGAGCAAGCGCCGCAGGCTTGGCATCCTGCCGGAGCTCTCAAAACGTGCTCCTCTGGCTTTTGAGGGCTCCTTGCTCCCTGGTGCAATGTCAGAGCTGTGCGGGGCCCAGATCTGCCCACCAGGCCCCATGCCGTTGCGCTCATGCCAAGACTGTGTTTGATGAGGTGGGCCAAGGACTGCCCTTAGAATTAAGCATTTCCTCCCCATTGATGCACTCATGCGCAGGGGTGACTGTGGTTTCCAGAGCCAAATCAGGTTCCCTTTGAGTATGTGCTGGAGAAGAGGGATGCTGTTCATGGACAGAGGCACAGAGCTCGGCTGGAGACACCATGCCCAGTGGCCAGATGGCCCAGCTCCAGAAGAGGAGGGGTCCCACGGCCCCTCTAGCTTGGGCCATAGCCCTGGGGTCACAGTATCCCAGCACTGTGGCCCCTCCGTGGGCCACCTTCTATTCCCACAAAGTGGGGAGGCAGTTCTTGAAAGTGCCGTGTGAGGTGGCCCAGCCTGGGAGGTGGGCTCGGCTGGGTGGGCACGAGGAGCTAGGTCTGTGAACAGTGCCTGTGGAGGCCGAGGCAGCCAAGGGGTCCATCCCAATGTGGGAGCCCTTTTGGTGTTCCAACCAAAAGGAAGGACAACAGCGTAGTGGCTGCGGTGTGGGCCCATCAGGCAGGAGGAATGCCCAGTTTCCTGCAGGGGACCTGGGGAGGAGTGTTTGTCCATGAGTGGAGGGTCAGGGGCTCGGGAAGATGGTGTGGGGGGATGGGAAGGAGGTGGGAGACACAGGAACCCGAGCCCCTCCCTCCTGTCTCCGCTGGTGAGGACCTCTGGCTCCCAGCAGTGGGTGGTCTGGGCACTAACGAGGTAACTGGCCGGAGGAGGCAGCAGACCCGGCCTGGCATCTGTGGGTGCCATGGGATGGCACAGTTGGGCAGGGTGGAGGCTGAGGGCTGCAGGGCTAGGGAGCCATGGCAGCTCTTCAGGTGAAACACCAGCCCCACAGAGAGGGGAGGGGGTTGATTGTGGGCCCATCCTATTCCACGGGCTACAGGTCAGAGAACAGACTTGTTCTACCCACCAGGACAACATCTCCGCCTCTGCCCTCCTCTCCTGCCCTTTGGCTCTACATGTAAGGTCCTTGTCCTCTTTTCCTGCCAGAACCTCCTCCTGCCTGGTCCAGGTCTGCCACACCCACGCTCGTGGCAGTGGCAGCGGCTGGTGGCAAGTTACCTCTGCTCAACAGCCCTTAGGGCCGGCCACCAGCTGTGGGACAGGCTCTCTGTGTGGAGGAAGCTTCACCATCTGCTTCCCCAAGTCCTGTTACCTGCAAAACCCATCCCAGGCTCCAGACCCAACAGGACCTCCGACTTCAGTCAGAGCGGTGCTGGTTTCAGCCTCGGTGCTCTGTGATGACCGCTCTTTTGCTTGGAACACTTGGAGCATCCCAGGGTCCTCCCGCTGCATATCCCAATATCCCATTCCAGCAGAGCAGTGCATGGATTCTCACGTCAGCTGTCGGACCCACCCACCAACTCCAAGTGGCCGGCAGAAAGCTGCGTGCCGGGGTTCCCGCCCGGGGCCCGGGTGGAACAACGCCTGGCGCTCAGCCCTGCTGCTGCCTGCCTGTTGCAGGAGTGAAGGACTGAGCAAACCAAAGGGTGAGAGAGAGATGCCTGCATGCAGTCAAACTCCTGCAGGAAGGAGATTTGCCTGAGAGACAAAGAGAAAGGGAGAGAGAGACTGTAAAACACAGCATTTAAAAAGATGCAATGTTTTATTGATATAACTCTTTCCCATTTTATAGATATTGGAATGCTGGGTGTCAGTTACTCTCCCCTAAAGTAGAACTTTGCTTCATAGGTGGCCTGAGCCGTGTACCTTGCGAAGTTTTGCCTGAAATAGAAGTTGTTCTACATCTGTGGACGTTGTGGTATCAGGTGGACGTTGTGGTATCAGCACAGAGGTCGCTGGTCAGCAGAAAGCAGGTCACACAGAACAGGCTGTGGTCGAGCCTCTGTAAAAAATCCCACATTCATATCCGTCCCATGTTACCATCTTCATTTAGATTTTTGAGTTTTTAGTAGTGACTTCTCATTTTATTTATTTACTGATACTTTTACTTTTTGATTTCAGATGGTTAATTTTTCTGATGTTTCCTAGAAGTTTATAGCAGCTCTTTAGTCTTCATCATGCTGTTCATTTTTTAAATATTCAGAAACACTCATGTAAGCTAATGTGGAAGGGAATTTGCCACAGTTCCCCTCCTGTTCAGCTGAGATGTTGCTACGAAAGTCCATCAGCCCTTGAAGCTTGCTCTCATGCTTCAGAATTAGGAAAACATCGCGGTGGGTGATGTGGTGTGGAACTTCTTGGCGATGCTGACTGTCCTGTGGAAAGAGGAACTGGCGGCCCCCATGTCACATGCCCGCAGACCTCAGCCTTCTGACAGGAGTCGCTCACCGGCCCCCCATGGTAGACCTCTCTGTGGCTGGCAGCGCATGGGGTTGGAGCACCTGTGCTCTTGGGGGCCCTGGGTGGGCCACTGTACACCAACATTTTTAATAGCCACTGCATTTTGGTTTTGCTTTTAAGATTTATAACTTTCCTGCATCTAGAAAGGACTAGAAGCTTGTAATACCAAGATATGCATATAAAAGAACAAATAAGATTCAAATTAACTTTAAGCATTTGCAAAAATTGACAAAGGTGGCAGGGTCATTTAACTGAGACACTAAATTTGCCTGCGAGCTCCCAGCCCCAGCACAGAAGGCAGATGTGCCACGTCACAGTTGTCCCCTTGTTGCAGGTGCACGACCCATGGCCAGATGGGACAGATTCCCTATCTCTGGATTCTGAGACGACCTACCTTGAGAATCCCCTGGGGAGGACACCACACCGCAGACGAGAGGCTGCATCTGGGAAGATTTCGATAACCGCCTTCTACCGCCAGTTTCTCTTTCTCCCCTCTTATCTCCACCATCAAGGCCCGGAGTTGCTGATGGGTTTGAATCTGGGTTGAGGGGGTAGCTCTGTTCGCTTCGTGGAGCACTTTGTTTGCTGCTAATGTTCCTCAGGGATTTGTAAGGAGGAGTAAACTGTACCTCGGCCACCTGCAGTGTCTCTCCAAGGCCCTGACAGGCACGGTCAGCCCATGCACCTGCCAAGGGCGTGTTGGGGAGTGTGGCCCTGAGGGATGGTGGATGTGCTTATGCCGTGCGGCTCTGAGCTGTAGTAATGAGACAACATTTTGGAAGAAGAGTTCGCGACACCATCGGCAGGCACCAGCTGTGAGACCGAGCGCAGGAGGAAACCTCCTCTGAGTGGGCAGCACAGGGATGTGCAGCAATTATAACTGGGCCAGACCATCCACTATGGCAGAAATGGGGCCTTCCTCTGCTGGAGGCCAGGAGAGCACAGCTGAGCCACCCGAGGGGGAAAGCCAGCTGCTGCGCCCAGGCTCTGTGGCCATGCCAGGGTGGAGCAGGGACCTTGAGTCAGGACACAGGAGCAAGCACAGGAACATGCAGGTCAGACAGGACTTGGACTACAGAAGAAACCAGGAGTCAGGGAGAAGTGCTCACAGAGGACAGGACTTGAGGGGAGGGGCACCTGGTGTCCTGAGCAGCAAGACTGGGTGCCGGGTGGGGGCATGGGGACCCAGCGAGAAAGGTAGGGTGCTGGAGGGAGGGGGAGCAGTGGGGGCAAAGGGGAGGGTCAGGGA
>NW_007726324.1:27548-45467 GCF_000696425.1 Galeopterus variegatus
GAGGGTCAGGGAGGAGGGGGGGAGGGGGTGTGGGGGCTCAGAGGGGGTGAGGCGGAGGCTTGAGGAGGAGGGGGACCCTGTGAGGCGCAGTGGTGTGAGGAGATGGGATGGGGCCACTGGGGGCTGCACACAGGGCCCTGTGGACCCCGGGGTGGGGAGGATGCCAGCTGACCTGGGGTGGGGGTGGTTGTGCTGATTTCCTGCTGCCTGCGAAGATGCCTCATCATCGATCCTTCTCTGCCAGCCACAAGGAGTCCTCCAGAGACACAGCTCCAGGAGACACACTGTGCTTTGAGCCTCTTGCTGCACTGCAGAGCCCTGCTAAGTCCTAGGGTCAAGGGTAATACACTCAAAGGTCCAGCCAGCAAAAAGAAAGCTCCTGGAAGCTTGTCCTGCACTGCGAGGTATTGCTTGGCAGGCAGGTGGCTGACTCAGGGGTTCTGGGGGGCACTATTTAGGATTGTCCCAAGGGGAATGACTTGGAGAAGGCTAACTGAAGTGCTCCAGCTAGGGACACACACAGATCGACGAGGCTGAGGGCAGCTGCCCACTGGACCTTCGCCTGGTGGTTTTAGGAACTGGGCACCAGGACCAATTGTCATGGATTGGTGGGGACTGGGCTGAATGTGCCAATAGGCACTGACTACAAGGGAGCTGAAAGTCTTGTCTGTGGGCAGTTAATTCACAGAGATGGTGACCCAGGATTCTGAGCATCTTAAAGACAGAAGAAAGATGACAGGTGAATTCTTGTCTTGGCACTTGAGGCTAAAGGTAAGGAAGATTTCCTAACTGCAACCACCACTAACAGAATGGGTTTTAGGGAGCTGTGGGGTCCAGTATTTTGGACGTCTCAGAAAACAAACAGCATATTTCTGAGGGGTAAGTGCTGGAGCTTACTTCATGGCTAGCATGAGGTAGAAAGTTCCGCCATGATGTTTCCCACAGGCTAAGGAAAGTGAGGTCATTCAATCCAGAAAGATACTTAGGGTCTTCCAGCATGTGCAGTATTTGCTGATGAGGAGGATGTTGAAGAACTGTTGTTCTCCACCACCTCCACCACCACCGTCAGCACCGTCATCACCACTGTCACCACCACCACCATCACCAGCACCACTGTCACCACCATCACCACCACCATCATCACCATCACCACCACTATCACCACCACCACTGTCACCACTGTCATCACCACCACTATCACCACCATCACCATCACTGTCACCACCACTATCATCACCATTGCCACCACCATCAACAACATAAAATGCACTAGAGAAGAGCAGTTTAAATTTTTAAAAAACGGAAATTTTAACTTTAACAATAAACTTAGAACTGCAAATTCGATCAGTGGTTAATCCCATTCTTGCCTCTGGTGCCCTGTGAGGAGGGAAGTCGGAGCCTCTGTGGGGGACCTACCCTAGCCATATCTGTGTCCTCCTTCTGCACTGATATCACTCTAAGGGAATGATCCAGGACAGCCCCACAGACTCACAGGGTAGGTTTTGGTTCAGTGTTATTACAATCACATGCAACATAAACATCCATAAGTAGAAAATGGCTACATAGGTTATAGTGTGGCCATATCATAGAAAGTACAGCTATTAAAAATCATATTTTCAAAGATTGTGTAATGCTGTGGACAATACAATTTTAAGAAAAAAGGCAAGACATGCACCTGTACATACAGTATATGTAATTGTTTAGGTAATTGATATAATAACAACGGACAAAATTTGTTAACATCTGCTATGTGGTGAGCACTGTTGTAGGCACATTGCATGTAGGATCCACAACAGCCTGTGGGCCAGAGCCTCCTATCACCCCTGTGTTACACATGTGGACACTGACTTGCAGAAGAGTTAGCTCACCTGCTCAAGTCCCTGCGGTTTTGGGGCTAGATTTTGATAGATAATACACAAAAGTGCTAATATTAGCCACTTCTAAGTAGTGATGTTGTGGATGACTTCTAGTTTCTTTTTTTCCCTGTACTTTCCAAAATTTGTCTATTGAGCATGCCTTATTTTTCTGAGGAGAAAAGGGTATTTGAAGAAAGACTTGCGTGAGACAGCTTTTGGTTGGATGTGAAGAAAGTCTCCTTAACTTCTTCAAAGTGTTGGGTAGCTTCTGGCCTTCAAGACCCTGTGTTAGGAAGCACCTTTGTTCTGCTCTGACTTTTTCAGTCAGCGCTTGGGTTAAAACCTCTGGCCACCCAAGAGTTTCCTGAGGGGGTGCAGGAGGCCTGGCAGGGGAGATAAGCGGTCTGGGCTCACCCTGCCTGCCTCACGGGCTTGCATTGTGTGGGCCCAGTGCCTGCTCCCTCCACAGCCTGCCACGGCCTTTGGTCCCCAGACCAGGCCCTGTGGCCAGCAAGCCACATCCGAAGCCAGCCTGGGCCCCACGAGCGCCAGAGAACAACACAGCTACCCAGAGTGCCAGGTCCTGGAGAGGTCATGGGTTTTTCCTTAACCTCATCATCCAGCTCTTGACAGGCTGTAGCTCTGAGTATTCACTTTTTATTTCTTAAAGCTATGTTCAGTTTTTAAGGTCATGGGCACTCAAGGAAAGATTTTTTCCTCTCTAAAATAACTTTAACTCAATGTTCTCTTGCATGAAAACTCACAGCCAGAGGCCTTACCCAAGGGAGTCTGTAAAGGGAAGAACGTGGGAAGAGCTCGGCCGACAGTGAGAGCAACAGTGCAGAGACACACACTTCCAGCCACCGCTGCCGGCTGTCCTGAGCATGCCTGTGAGTTTAATGGATACAAATCTCCCTGAAAAATCACACAAAATATAAAACAACCCACACCTGGCTGGAGTTCCCGGACTGCCCAGAGTAATGGGTGAGTCACGCTGGAGCTGGGGAGGCTGCAGAGCCTTAGTCAGAGAGAATCTGACTCCTGCTGTGTGTCTGATGGGATAATAAACCACACTTCCTTCTATTCTGTAGCTCTTTTCATTTTCTCTTAGCTTCAAGCTTTTGCCCTCACATCTTGCAAGACGGAAACTGAGGCCCAGAGTCAGTGAGCGTTCTGTGATTCACTGAGGAAGCTGCCCACAGGATCAGTGGTCTACAAACCAGGCTCTGACCTGCAGGCCGTTCTGTGAGTGGCAGCTCCTAACCGAATTTAAATGTGGATTGCCTGTGCGGAAGGCTGGGTGTAATTAAGTTGTGAACAGGCATTAATTCCACTTCGCATGTACACCTAACGCATAACACAGACTCTCATGAAAGGACCATTCTGCCACCAGATGCATGCCTTTGGTCTGGGTGGCATTCTGACTTCATTTTTAAGACCTCTCAGTATCCTTCGGGCTTCCTAGCACACACCCACGCGACAGCAAGAGGCCCCATAGAGACCGAGAAACTTGCAGACACACAACAGAATCAACGTGGTGTTTTTCCTAAGCAAGATCTCTGACTGATTAAGACTCGATGCTAATAGATTAATTTTCCACAACAAACCAGCATCTTCTCATCCCTGGGAGATACATGAAAAACTAATCACGAGGATATCATTATCAGGTGACGTTTCTCTGATGATGACGATGACAGACAACACATGCTGAGTTCTTGCATGCCTGCACTGTTGTGAGTGCTTCATGAGGGGCTGGCCCCTGCAGGCTCAGTTTTTGTTGTTGTGTTTATGGAGTCCTGTTCTGCACACAGCAGCTCCTTGCCATGCACCCCGTTTTCATCTTTCCAGAGCATTCATTCCCAACCTCTAAGCTGGTTTTCTTAGCATTTCCTTCCAGTCTCTAAATCACCACCTGCTCATGCTCCTTCTGGGCATGTGAATTTTGGGCACAATCTATTACCTCCCTGTGATGAAGGACGAGGTGTTAGCTCCTCTGCACACTTCCTATCTCCCGTGCACAGGTGCACCCTCGCCAATGGTGCAAGCAGTATGTATTGACCCCACAGAATTATTACCCCATGAGCATTACTCACAGCCAGACCTGTACTATGATTATTTTTCTCGCACAGTCTCCATCTTCCTTGGAATTAACAATCATCTTCCCCATTGACTTTATTTTGTACATATGTACTAACTGAACCCAAAGGTCTCAGGCTCCTCTTAAGTTGTCTTTTCTTAATGTCTATCAATGCAGCTTCCTGAAGACACCTCCCGCAGGTCTCTGGCTTGCTTCAGTCTGGACGGGGTCCCTGGATATCCCCTCTCCATTTGGGGGCTCCCCACATACTGCCTGGGCAGCTGGTCTTCTTAGGTGGGCATGCTACTGCTGGCCAGCTTCCAGAGTTGCTCTGAGACACGGGAAGTCCTTCTGTATCCTGTCCTGTCCCTTGGACACCTATGGGACCCTTTCTTTCTGTGAAGCTCCACAGGAGGTGCCTGGTGTGGTCTTCTGTCCACTGCGGTGGGCCAGGGAGGTCTTCCTGCTGGGGACTCATGTTCTTCAGTTCTGCGAAAGTTTCCTTGAGCTACTGGCTGATGAATTCTTCCTTCCATCGTATCTGGAATTCCTGCTCCCCGCAGATGGCCCTTCTGGGCTGGTCCCTGGTTTCCTCACTCTTTCTTCCCTCTTTGCTCTCTTGGTCTTTCTGTTGATTCTCTTCTCTTCTGCCGTGTCCACTGCTTGGGGCTCCTCGTGCTGTGTCGTGTGCTCTGCTGCGGATGCGGAGTTTTGTTCACACTCCGTGGCCAGCGCCTTTCTGGGAGTAATGATGTTGAGGTTTCTCCCTGTGTAGCATCCTCTTCAAAACGCTCTTGCTTTCTGTTTTTCATGTTAGACGTGTTGCTCAGGTGTTTTGAAATTTGGTTGCCTGCTTATACAGGGGTACTTTTAAAAGTTTGTGGAAAAATAGGGTTAAAAGATTATGTGAATCTTTCCATGAACTTTTTGAAGACCCCTTGTACTTTAGGGCTTCCTTTAGGCTGGGCAGAGTCCCTGGAGGAGATGCTCTGGCTCCGGGAAGAGTGGGCAGGGGGCTGGCCTCTCATCTGGGAGGCAAGGACTCCAACTGCACAGGGGTCCCAGGCCCGGAGATAGTGTTACTCTCTCCAGAGACTCAAACCCGGGAGGGAGAGATGGTCCCAGGCTGCAGGGACAGAGGGAGAAGTTTTGGCCACCAGACAGCTTCTTAAACTCTGGGAGATAGTGTTACTCTCTCCAGAGACTCAAACCCGGGAGGGAGAGGTGGTCCCAGGCTGCAGGGACAGAGGGAGAAGTTTTGGCCACCAGACAGCTTCTTAAACTCTGTTTTTGCCGATGCCCACCCCCAACTCCAGCCCTACCCCAGCATCTCTGGGCCTTGCAGTTCCTGAGGCTTCAGAGGTTCTGGGTTCTAAGTCAGAACCATGCTCCTAAGTCAGTCAGTCATGCTCCTGAATTTCCTCACTGCTGTCTCAAAAAGTCATATTCTTGGGTCTGTGGAGACATCTGCCACAAATCCACCTACTTTCCAGACTGTCTGCTCTTCGTTCCCCTGACTGGGCTGTTTTATTTTACAAAATCCTTTCGCTGCAGCTGAGTTTGAGGAGAGAACAAAGGCATCTGTGTTTTCCCTTCATATCTTCACCTGGAGGGGCTGGTTCTAATGAGCTACACCCCGAACCAGGCGCTCAATGACAACCAAAAGACGGCTTGCCCCTAGTCTGTATCATGTTCTGCAAAGTCCCCACATCTTTTTCACTTTGCCCCAAATTCTTCCTCCCTCGCTTCCCTCGGGCTCTCTGGGCCTGAAGATTCCACAGGGGTGTCACCTGTCCCATGACGCCGTCCCTGCTGCTTTCAGACACAGTCGCCCATGCCCTCTTCATCCTCCCTCAGCACCCACATCCTCTCGCCAGCCCTGACCTCTTTGCACAACAGCTGAGTGCAGATACATCGTCCCCAGCACCGAGCGTGGTCTGGCCCACAGTAGGTGATCCACAAGCACTTGTTAAATGAATTCACCTGTGGAAGCCCCCAGTGCAGTTAAGATTGACTAAGACCAGTCCTTATCCAGGGGTGTTAGGAGAAAGTAGAGTAAATGTGTGCATTTAGTTCATGTTGAGGACGTTCCCTTGCATGGAAACGACCTGGGTAATGCTCTCTCCACTGTTGTCCATGCAGCGATGCTGTCCATGGAATCTCAGGACCCACAGGTTGGCAGCCCTTTGTGCTTTATGGGCATGACTGTGATGGGGAAGCATTCTGGTCTGAGATATTGAGTGTGTGGCAGGAAGGTACAGAGACATCCTGCTAGAGCCTCCATCTGTCCACCATTCTTCAAAAGCAGGTGAGCAGTAGATGTTGAAATCTGCACTTCACAAGTGCGAAAGTAGATCCCAGAGATGTGGCTGCTCCATTTCCAGATCTTCCCAACCTCAGACTTTCCTCCACCCACAATGGAGTGGTGAAGGTCCTGCCCGGCCCTGGGGCCTCTCTCAGGCTGTCTCTGTCTCCGCTGGATCTCAAGGCCTGGGGAGACGTTTGTCCCCGCCAGGCGGGCGTCTGTTTCAATGTTGGCGTTTTGATGCAGCTACCTTGTGGGAGGCTTTTGTGCCTCACGTGTCCCACTGGCCAGCTGGAGAGCCTGAGGAGGCCTGTGTTTGTCACTCCGCAACTCTGCCAGCTTTTCGCCTGGGTCCCCTTCTCCTAGACAGTCTGCCAATCGCTCACATCCATTCCTTCTGTTAGCTGGTCTTTCCTCCTCTGCTGTCTAGGTCCCCATAACCTCACCTGAACCCCAGCTGACCCATCAGAAGCTGGAGCTCTGATGGAAGATTCCAGCAGGAAGACTGACACCTGCTTATTTGGAAGTGACAAATGAGGGTCTTAGCTAGATGGTCACTGCACTCACTGCCTTGCAAATCAAGCATCCCCGAGTGCCTGCTGTTCCCTCTGCATGGCCAGCTGGTGAGGATGTGTCAGGCGGTGGCTGCAGGCACTGTGTGGGCATCATGTCCATCTGTAAGAGCCTTTAAACACAGTGCTTCTCCCAAACACAGGTTCCGGAAGTGGGTGAGAAGCCCTAGAGATTCCCTGATGGCTGTGGCCACGAAACACCAGGCAGCTATACTTAGCTCTCAGATGGCAGCTCCCGCCTGGAGGACAGTGGCCTGGGCCCTCATAGAGGCCAGCTGTAGCGTCCCGACCTCTGCCCGGCGACACCAGGGCTCTGACGCAGCTCCTATTGACCCATTTCAGGTTTGTGCTAATCTCTTAAGAATAACAAAACAAACAAAAAGCTGTTGCTTACAAAGAACCTTACAGAATCTCTCCCCGAACCTCCCTGCATAGAGGCTCTAGCAACCTGAAGTGACTTTCCTAAGGTGCAATTTACCAGACCTCAAAGCAGTCCATTTTTTAGTTGATTTAAATCTGGCCTAATTCCAGAAAAGATTACAGACAGATCACATGAAATGAAATGCTTAAAATAAATAAAAAACAATAAACTGTGACCAGAGGAAACAGAAGTGGAACTGAGGCTGAAAGCGAAGGGGCATGTCAGGTTAGATTCGCAGCGTCCGGCCGGGGTACACGCGTATGGGCAAGTGGAGGATATCGGCCGAGAACTGACAGGCAGAAGGCAGTCACAGCCCTAGCCGTTGTGTTTAGAGAAGGGACACGAGCTTCATTCCAGCAGGAAGTACCCAAGTGGGATGTGACCAGGGTGGATTATGTCCCCAAAGCCCAGCAGAGGCAGGGCTGGACTGCTCCAGTCAGGCCCTTGCTGAGAGCTGAGGAGGCAGCGCTCCCCACAGGGCACAGGCTCTGGCAGCACCTCGTGGATGGCCTTGAGAGGTTTTCCTGGTGACACGCCAGAGTGCCCTGTGTTGTGGGAGCCAGTCCCTACAACACAGGCCTGAAGTGGGCAAGACTCTTTCTAGGAAGCTGAGGAGACTCGATAGGACTTGGTGTAGATTTTCTGTGCATTTTCCAATGGGATGCTGCAAAGAGGTGCCTGCAGATCCAGAGTGGTCCTTCCCTGTAGGGTCAGGTCTTGCTTGGTCTCAGTACCTGGCAGGCAGTCGAGGTTCTTCATGTGGAGCCTGGTGGTTGGACGAGGAGCAAAACACAAGACCCGTTAGCCACTCTAAATATCTAGAAATGAGGTTGTCTAAGGAAAATGCTATTATTCCAAACGTTAATCCTCCTGAAATTTACGCTGTCTTACAGGCATAAAGTAAATAAAAAACTTTTCAGAATGTCTCCATGCCATTTACTGGAGAATCCGTTCTTTCGCCAGTGACTTAAAATGTTACCTGTTAATGTCCTACACACTTGCAGATAGTTTTGTGTCCATTTCTGGGTTCTCCAGACCACTTCCTCAATCTGTTTGTTGCTGAGCGAGCCCCACATTCTTTCAGTGGTTGCATTGTTATAAATCTTTAAATGTGTTGGTAGCACAAACCTTCCCTCTTGTTTTTTTTTTTTCTGATTTTGTTTTACTTTTCTTGTTACTTATTCTAGAAAAAGAAATTTAATTTTTTCAAGTTCCCATGCAAAGGAACGCCTGTGGATGTCCACCTGTGGACGTGCAGAACTCTGTGCCACTGACAGAAATGTGACTCTGGAAATTACCAGTAGCGGGGTCCAGCCTGACCCGTCAGTGGCAGGTGGGCAGGTCTCTAGATGCCTAGCCTCGTGTCCCTGCACCTGTGATTGTTTCCACAAGAATACGGAAGGAGAGACTTCCACTTTTTCCCTGGAAGAGGAAGCTTGGATCAATCATGGGTATTTGCAGCAAGTTTATTGTTTCTGCTTCTCCAGAAATAGTTCTCTGCTGGTGAGACATGTTCATGCTGCAGACAGAACACTCACACGAGGAAAGTCCCACTTCCCAGCCCTCCATTTAGTCCTGTGTTTCTTGTTAAAAGCTCCTTAACAAGTAAATGAATTAAAATTCTGCAAGACTAGTTGTTGCTGGCCTCATGAACTGGAGCTGGAACTACTGTTTACTCTCAAAAGCATAATGTTGCCGCTATTATTATTTAAATATTCTTTTTACTATGGAAAGGCTTTAAAAAGAAGCCAGCTTCATAAAACTGGATTTCCTTTGAAGGGTGCAGCGTCCTGAGGTTACTCCATCCGCAGGAAAGTGAGAGTGCTGCAAGAGTGGCTGCAGTCAGAAGCCATCCTGGAGAGACTCTGTGAGTCAGCAGGTCTTTATAAGACACATGGCAGAGCTTCCCTTAAAATAGACCAGTTATTGCTTCATTTAGCCTAGGCAGGATTTTTAAGAGTAAACTATAACTTTCAACTTGTACCCAGCTGTCTCAGGTTGCTGTCAATTCAAAGTCACTTATGGAATAGTATAACATAGGGATGTATTGGCTCCTGTAGCTAAGTTCACAGGGAACAGCCTTCAGGGATGGCTTGGTCCAGCAACTCCTTGATGTCACCAACCACTTGGTCTTGTGTATAATCTTTCTGCTCTACATCATCCCAAGACCGGTTCCACTTGCCACCACAAAGTGGTGTCTGACAGCTCCCGAGTCTCCTTGTCCTGGTGCCCAAAGCTAGGGCCTGGAGGCCTGGAGGGGCAGTCTGATGGGACTGGCTTTAGGCCACATCTCCAGCCTAAGCCATCATTGAAGTCTGGGGGACCATATGCTGGACAGTACTCCTCGGGGAGGGCGAGCAGCATCAGGAAGAAGACGGGGTGCTGAGCCTCGGCCACCAGATGCCTGCCCTGCAGCCAGCCTAGTGGGATGCTGCTCCCCATGTTTTATATTTTGCTGCTATATTATAAAAACAAAACTTGTAAAAATATTTTAAACATACAGAAAGGTTGAAATAATCCCTCAGTGACCACCAAGTACTCACTGCCTGGATTCTGTAATTGATGGTTTGCTTTCCCATGAATCTGTCCCTCCACCCATCCCTCTACCCACCCATGAGTCAATCTCATTTTTATGCATCTCAAAGTGAATTGCAAATAGCAGGACTTCCTTGCAAACACTTCAGCATGCAGATTGTTAACTGGGATTCAATATGTGTTTAAAACTCTTTTTAAGGCATAACTTACAGTGAAATGCATATATCTCAGGTATGCCATTGAACAAGTTTTACATGCCTGTGCAGCCCACTCCAGGTGTCCAATATCACCATCCCTCCTACCTTGCCTGCCAACTCAGTCCTGGCTCCTGGCCTCCCAGAGGTACTGCTCTGATTTTTCTCTTTTATCTTTTTCTTTCCCTTTTCCCCAGCTACTTACTTCTGCTTGTTCTTGAACTCCACGTGAACAGAATCGTAAGTACGGAGGCTTCGTGTGAGTGCTCCTCACGAGCATCATGTCTCTGAGATTCATCATGATTTGTGAATCGGGAGTTCGTTTTTTGTGGCTGAGTTCTATTCCACTGGATACTTCCATATGTCCGTTCTCCTTTCAATGGCCATCTGGGCTGTTTCCAGCCTTTGGCTACTTGAATGAAGCTGGTGCAAACGTCCCTTCCTGTGCTTTCATTCGCTTGCGTAACTGCCTGGGAGTGGAACAGCTGGGCTACAAGGTAAGTCAGTGTGTAATTTTACAGGAAATGGTCAGACTTTCCCAAAGTGATTGTAGCATGTTGGGCCCCAGCAAGTGTCTGAATGTCCTTGCTTCTCCACATCCTGCCAACATTCGGTGGTGTTAGGATCTCTAATTTCATTGCTCCCTATTGAAATAAGGCTTTAAGTATCAATGGAAATAACATTTAAGGGATGCTGACCCTGTGCTAAATGAAAGCCCAAAGTAACGTGGAGGAAGATTGTGTGCTCACCAGATGCTAGCACCCATAATTAAAGATACTTTGATCAAGGGAAGCCATCCTATTGTGAGCACGAACATCTTGCCAGGTCCCTGACACTTCTTGTTGTGTAAAGGGACAGTGCTGAGCTCAAGGTTCCCCAGAATTGGATTCCGATTCTGATCCTCCACCAACCATGAGCAGGGCTCTTGCCTTCCAATCCAACAGATTTTGACAAGACACAGGGCAGGGTTGGGGAGACCTGTTCTCTGCATTTGCGCAAGTCTAGAAAATGCTAGGGAATTCTGGAAACCAAGTTCTTACCATTTCCATAACTTGGTTCACTAGAACTTGGATTTAGGAGATCAACTTTGACCCATGCTTCATTTGGCAGGGTAGATTCCTCCTGTCTGTAGCACTGTCTGTAGCTCCCTGTAGTCCCTGAGCAGTGCTGTGAGGGTGTGAAACCCACCCACCTGAACAATGGGTTACCTGTAGGGTTTTTTTTTTTTTCCTTTTTTTTTTGTCTTTTTTCGTGTCTGGCAATGGATCGCAACCCTCAGTGTCACGCCCGCACCAGACCGGGACCGGCAACGGGATAGCAACCCTCGGCGTTGCTCCCACACCTCACTCAGCCAGTGAGCGGGAACCGGTCTGCATGTGGGATCCGAACCCTCGGTGGGAGCGCCACCGTGCTCCCAAGCGGCGCACTGTAGCAGTGCGCCACCGGGCTGGCCCCCTGTAGGGTTTTTTTAATAAAGAAATTTATGTGGTTCTTTCACTTGAAGAAGGATTAGCTACAACAGGACACGCCATGTCTGGCCTGAACTTCCTTCTCTCCTCTTTCCCTCCCTCCCTTAGGTAGACGTCCCTGAGCACTGGCTCCATATCAGGCCTGGGCAGGCGTCTGGGGCCCCCAAGGAACACATGGATGTGCCCCTGCTCCTAACGACTGCCCGGGTGTTCAGAGCTCAGAGGCAGTCCGGAGAGGGGAGGATATCAAGAACTTATGGAAAGGGCTTGAGGAGCCCTAGCAGGGCCAGGGTCCCCAGAGGAGGGTTCTGCTTGAGTCACTCGAGGCCTTGACTGGAGAAGACCTTTCTTTGAGCAGCGTGTTGTTGGAGGGAGGTGACGTCCTCCAGTGGCACACAGGCTCCCACTCCAAGGTGGTCCTGCCTAGGACCTGAGTGGGGTGCAGGAAGGTGGGGGAGGACATGCAGGAAGGGAGGTGGGTGTGCGTGAGACCAGCCTCCACTATGTGAGGACCCTGCCCACACTCAGGATGCAGAAATGGCCTCTACCCAAGAAAGGATATGTGACCGGCCAGCCACAGACCGTGAGTCAGGAGGCCTGCTTGACCCCGACCTCTTGGCCTCAGTTTCCCTTTGGGTGTCCAAGAGGCATCAGCTTTCTCTGCTGGAGGGAAGAGTTCCTGTGGTGTGCGGACAAGGAAATCCTTCACTGGAGCATTTTTACCTTGACGCACACACCCTCTGTGTGGTCACCCGAGGTTCTCCAAAGGGTGAATAAAGAGAGACACAGCCTCCCAGGGAGCGCTAGAAATAAGTGAATAAGTACGCGGAGCCCTGGACATACGGCCCAGGACAAAGAAAGAGATGGTGTCCTCTCAGAGGGTCCTGCCTCCAGGAGGGAGGGGCCCCAGGCCACAGGGCCTGGATCCAAACACAAATGCCAACATCGTGGGGGGTTTAATTAATTAATTAAAGAAATGGACAAATATTAATTGCATATGCTTCAATGTGATGTTTTGAGTATGTCTATGTTGTAGAAAGATTAAATCAAGTCAATTAACACACCCATCAGGCCACAGTTAATAACAGCACACTGTGTTATTTCAAAATGGTGGCAGTGCTGTCTGTGCTCAGCTTCCTGTGTCTCATCTCTGCCGTCCCCAGCTTGGGCCCAGGAGCCTCTGACTTTCATTCACTGGGTCTCCCCATTCCTCAGTCCCTGGCTCATCAGTCCTTGCATTTAGCACATAGTGCTTGGCTCCAGAGACATTTGAAACAAACGCAGATGATGCCTGGGAGCCCCAAGTGCCCTGCAGGTTCCCCCCCTTTCATAGTCTCAGGGACCCCATGACTCTGGAAGTTGTGGATTCCCGCGGGCCACGTGAGCAACTCCTGCCTGTGCTGTAGATGCGTTCAGCGCCCTGTGGCACCTCCGACCACTGGGCGCCTGTTGGCTCTGAATCCCCCCATGTGGTTGTCACATTTCACTGTTCCCTCAGTAATCAATGCACTCAACAAAATTTCGAACATTCATTTTACGTTTGTACAAGGATCATATCTTACCTTTTTAAAAGATGTGTCCTTCAGCAGAACTCAGGATGAAGGTGTTTGGGTATTACTGTAGACGTTGTGCACGTGCAGAATGGAAACATACCGGTGCCCCTCCCACTGCGGAGCCTGGAGTTCAGTCCTGCCAGGACCTGCACGTGCGCCAGCCCGCCCAGTCCTCCGGATGCCCGAGGCGCACCTCCGCTCTGAACATTCTCGGCTGAGGAGCAAACTGAAGTTCAGAGATTCTGAAGCTTGTCTAGGGTCACCTGATGGTAGGGGCAGAGCTGCAGCTCCCCCCGCACTCAGCTCTAGGTGGGGGCTCCCCAGGTGATCAGCGGGGGCCCCCCCGTGCTCCGTCACAGATCCTCAATGCCATGGTTGCCCGCCACCTGCTCACCTTCACCCTGGTTTCTGGCTCCCGATGGAGGTGTAATCTCAGCTTTGCCTCTGCACCTGAGACACTGCGTTTGACAGGTAGGGACAGTCCACAGCCTCCCGAACTCGCTTGTGTGACAAAGGCTTTAGGAAGCACAGTTAAAGAACAGCCCAGGCAAGCAAGATGACCAGGGACAGGAACACTTGTACAAACAGAACTTAAGAAACTGGGGTCTGATAAAAAGAAGGGCACTGGGTAGAAAGAAGGAAATGTTCAAGTTCATCTCATTTATTCATTGCAAAGCTTTTTTTTTTTTAAACATGGAAGTATGGAGAAAGTCATAGTTTAAAAAAACAGATAAGCATGTGTGTGTGAAATAAATATTATTAAGTTTGTAAGATGTAATGATGGAGATATATACTTGAAAACTATTTTATGTTTAGCCCATCTGTAGTTTTTTATTTAAAAATATCTGTAGCAATTCACAAACAGGTTTGAGTTCTTTGGAGAAAATCACTGAGTCCAGTGTTATGAGCACTGCTTTTCCTCCAGACGACGCAGGTACGTCTTCCACTCTTGGCATGTGAGGGGATCCCCAAGCCCCAGGAACTGCTGAAGTGGGTCTCCACATCCCAGAGGCCTAAACTAATGGGGGCCACATTTTCAGGGTCATATTTTCTTGGATTTGCAGGGAGGGGTGAGTTTTGTGCAGACATCTGAGACACTGGGGATTTACTCTGTGGAATTTGAAACATGATTTTCCAAAAGTAATCGACCCAGCCCAGTTTAGACAGAAGGTATTGATAAGCAATACATTATTTGTAAGCCTCAGCTTGAAAGTATTTCCGCATTTCTCTACTCCTGGTGGAAACAGTGATTTGCCCTGGATTGTCAAACAGTGCCTCAGATTTAACACTCCCCTGGAATGTGCATGTACAAGCACGTGCACACACACACATACACACCCCTGTACTTGCACACCTGTGCACATAACCCAGCTGCACACGCCTGCTCACACAAGCATGCACACACACACATCCCATTCCTGATGCTCAGGTGAGGCAGGACCCTGTGATCAGCAGGTGTGTGCAGGGGAGACCAAGTGCCCTGGGTGCTGGCAGTGCTCCTCCCTGGCCTCCCCAGCACCCCACCGTATGGGCCCCAGGGCCAGCAGGATGGGGCTGCATTCTGTGGGCCACAGGAGGTGGGACAAAGGCAGACCGCTGCAGCGGCTGAGAGGGGCACCATCCTGACTCAGGTTCTGGCTGTGGAACTGAAGGGAAAGGCAGGGACTGGGGTCCCCAGCTGGCCAGGACTGACAGATTAGTGCACACCAGAGCTGCACCCACAACGTGCGACTCTTTCCAGCCCTCAGAGGACTTGGCCTCCCAGCCGTGGCCCATACCATGGTTCACACGTGCTGTGTGTAGAAAAGCAGCCGATGGCAGGAAGCAAATTCTGGTCCAGCCGAGGCCTCGCCTGTGCCTGCTCCCTGACATAGGCCTGAGTCACATATGAGTGTGTCCATGTGTGTACTCAGGTGTCTCCAAACACTTGGGGCAGCCAGGCCAATGCAGCCCAGAGGTTCATCCGTCCCATACCTTCCTGTCTCCAGCGCCAACCAATTCCAGATACTCCAGAGGCAGGAACCAGACCCCAAACACTTGCCAGCTGTGCAGTGCCACATGTGGGGTAGGACGCTCCTCTGCCCCCAGTTAGAGACCAGTGAAGAAACAAAGACACAGAATCAACAACATTCGTGACGTTTTTCTTAGTAAGTGAAAATGTAGCTGGGTTTATGTTATAAGAACTAATGGTGTAGAGCAAATCTTTCAAAACTTGCTGAACAATTAACAGCAACCATGAAGAGAGACTTTAAGGTGCATCGTGGGGCAGAGCCTGACTCCCACCATGACCGGGTGTGGGAAGGGCCGCGTGCTCTGCCCGAACGTGCCCACTTCTCTGGATCCGAGCTCCTTCATTCACAAAATAAAGGGGTTACGATAGAGGGTTCTAGCAACCGATTCTATTTCTATATTTTCTTCACAAGAAACATTCTTTTATTCCTTTGTTGTTTGCTTTGTAACAGCTCTTTTGAAAAAAATCAGTGGTGTTTAGCATATCCACAGGGTTGTGAAACCATCACCACAATCAATTTTAGAATGTTTTATCACCCTGAAAAGAAACTCTGTACCCTTTAGTTGTCACCCCTATTAGCCCAAACCTCCATCTTCCAGCTCCCGGAAACCACTAATGTACTTCCCCTACAGATTTCCCTGTTCTGACACTTCATATGGACGGGATTCTATGACGTGTGTTTTCTGTGACTGGCTTCTTCCTCTGAGTGTAATGGTGGTTCTTTTAATTGAGCCCCTTTCTTCTGGCGTTGTGAAAAGCATTTGCTTCCTTTTACATCATTTATTACTTCACAGACTGTATTTAAAAATCATCCTTAAATAAGTAAGATTTTGATGTATGGAACAAAGTGATGACCAGCCCGAGGTCCAGCGAGACACCGGTGCCCCACAATGACCATCTCCATCAGCCACTAAAAGGGAGAAGCCATGACTGGGAGTCTTCTCTGGCCCTGCCTGGGGGAAGCCAGTGAATGTTTCAGGCTGTTCTTCAGGACAGGAGGTAAGGACAGAGCTTGGGGTCCCAGCCCAGTGCTCACCGAGCAGATCTCAGCCTGCCCCTGTGACCTGGCAAAGGAAATCCCCCTGCAGGTGCCGTGGCGCCTGGCGCTGTCCTGCTGCAGAGAGCCGTGGTGCAGCTGAGAAGGCCACTGCTCAGGAGCCAGCGGGGGTCTCCCGCACCAACACTCCTCCCTCCACCCTTCTCCTGGTGACCTCCCTCCAGTGCCACCTCTGGCTCCTGGCCTGGTTCTGTCCCCTTGCTGGTCCCGCTGCCTCGGCATCACTTCAGGGAGGGTGTGAAGATGGAACCGTGGGGATGTCACCAGCCTGCCTCGAAGGTCGCTGGATTCCTGGCCGCCTACAGAATAAATGCCCATTATTCCCGTGAGGCCACCTGCCTGCCTCAGCCTCGCCAGTGCCCACCCCCTGCTGTAGCAAACTGTGCTGACGACGATGATGATGCTGATGTTGATGATGACTATGTGACAATAATGATGCTGATGATGACAGTGGCAATGATGATGCTGATGACGACGATGTTGATGATAACGATGACAGTTGACACTTACATCTGCCAGACACTGCCCTAAAACTTTCTAACCCCATTTAACCTTCCTAACCCCATTTGGCAGATGTGGAAACCAAGTCCCCGAGGCTTTCCTGTGTGATCCCTCTGGTGCGCCCGTCTCTTCTCAGCCTGGAACGCCAGCCCCACCTACAAAATACTGTCCCCTGGTTGGACACGTCATTCAAACACCGGCCCAAGGCCTGTTCCTCCCAGGTGTTTTCCAGCACTCTGCCTCCCTCATCCCAGCTATCCCTCCCGTCTCTTCTCAGCCTGGAACGCCAGCCCCACCTACAAAATACTGTCCCCTGGTTGGACACGTCATTCAAACACCAGCCCAAGGCCTGTTCCTCCCAGGTGTTTTCCAGCACTCTGCCTCCCTCATCCCAGCTATCCCTTCTCTGGGCTCCCAGGCACACCTGTGACGATGCGTCAAACTCTTCCCAGGAGTCCCATGGGCAGCAGGCCCTGGCCCTAATGCCTGGTCCAGAGCTGGTGTGCAAACAGGCCTGCCTGGCCGACAATGCAGACCCCGCCAGGGGACAGTGGGGACAAAGGGCTGTTCACTGTGTGTGGTGGTTAGTTGGTTAAATGGGCCATTGGAGATGAAAATTAAATGCTCATGCCCTTCAGAGGCGAAAGAATTTCTTTTGTTCCCTCTCGCCTGACTACAAACACAGGGGGGTCTCACTACCTGGTGTCCATGGCCACACTGGTCATAAGAGTCATATCACAGGACCTGTTTTCTGTGCTTCTGTGTTCACTTGTGGTTGCACTGAGCCATTCAGCTCTCCCATGGTGAGAGCACAGCCCCGGAGCAAGCCAGCGAGGCAGAGGCCGCCAACGGCAGGGTTCAAAAAAGACACCTGCATGTGGCAGGGGCCTCTGGGGATGGCCCACAGTGCTGACCTTTGACAGCCTCCTACAGCGTGCACCTTGGCCCCCATGGCTCTGCAGGAGCCTCTCTGCTTCCTACTGTATACACATTGGCCCCCACAGCTCTGCAGGAGCCTCTCTGCTTCCTACTGTATACACCTTGGCCCCCACAGCTCTGCAGGAGCCTCTCTGCTTCCTACCGTATACACCTTGGCCCCCACAGCTCTGCAGGTGCCTGTGCATCTGTGCTTTGGGTATTTTCTTGTTCTCCCTCTTCTCTTCTTGTCTCCAATCTCAGGCCCTCCAGACTTCTCTGCTATTGTCAGACCATTGGTTTCTAGCTCTCCCGTTTTCTTGTTTGCCAAACTTAAGATGGTGAGAAGAGAATCCTGAAGAGATAAGCTTTAATAAGTTTTAATTAAAAGATGGGTCTTCAAACAAGAAGCAAAGCTTCAATTACAATAGCCACATGGCAGAGGCTGCCCCA
>NW_007726324.1:45584-62644 GCF_000696425.1 Galeopterus variegatus
CGTATACACATTGGCCCCCACGGCTCTGCAGGAGCCTCTCTGCTTCCTACCGTATACACCTTGGCCCCCACAGCTCTGCAGGTGCCTGTGCATCTGTGCTTTGGGTCTTTTCTTGTTCTCCCTCTTCTCTTCTTATCTCCAATCTCAGGCCCTCCAGACTTCTCTGCTATTGTCAGACCATTGGTTTCTAGCTCTCCCGTTTTCTTGTTTGCCAAACTTAAGATGGTGAGAAGAGAATCCTGAAGAGATAAGCTTTAATAAGTTTTAATTAAAAGATGGGTCTTCAAACAAGAAGCAAAGCTTCAATTACAATAGCCACATGGCAGAGGCTGCCCCATTCTGCCCTGTACCTTGCACAGAGCATGTCACTGTATTAGTGGAAATTCAGTGTAGGCTTGAAAATGTATCTGCAAAATCAGACATACTGGAATCCCCTGAAAACTTCATTTTTGGATTTGTTATATTTCACTTTAGTGTTTTGAAATTGTACTATGCAGAGTTCTTTGGCTCACAAACACCACACAGAAAATCATGAAATTAAAGATATTTATTGTAATGAAAATTTTGATTATAAACTTTTGCTTAAAATAAATAAAGTGTTTTTCACTTTATGTGGTAGAGCTGTCTTTGAAAAACAGATTGTAAAGGGATTTTGCTAGAGTAAGTCTTGTGAACTACGGTCTATCTGTATCAGAGAATCTCTGGGTAGAAGTAGTGAGTATATTACCAACATAAAATTTTTCATAATGAAATTCTCTCATTTCATTTATCTATTCACTTAGATTTTAGGATATGAGACTTTTTAAAATTAGATCTCACTAAGCAAGTAAAACCAAATTTAACTAGCAATTAGTGTCATCATGGGGGCATTTTTCTTCTGGTCATGAAAGCAATACCCACAGGTAAGAGGATGTTTAAGCCAAATAGTGGGGCATCTCATGGCTTTTATTATTTAGTGAAAATTACAGGTTGATTTTGGACTTTTAATCTGCATTATATTCTACTGTTAGGTATGATTGTAATCTACAAAAGTCAAATTAAAATTGTTTTACAGAATATGGTAGGGCTTATCAGTTGCTATGTCATCAGAAATCTTGCTGGCAACTGGAGTGGGGGATGCTGGGTCTCTATACTTCTTGCCGTATTGATCCAGATCAGATTTTCCACATTACGTGGATCCATTGTGAGATGCCCACACCACCACCAGACGTCTCCCTTAGGAAGGTGATGAGGTGCACGGCTGAGCACTCAACATGCCCTCTGTTCTCCCCACCTGGTGACATGGCGTCCTCAGTAACCATTACCCCACAATGAGCCACCCTTTTAAGGAGCACATTTGATCTCAGTGTGTGGTGGCCGGATGGCAGGGCTGGATGCAGGCATCCAGTTCCATAGGGCCAATGGGTGTTGGCAGGTGAGGCTGACCCTCGGCTTCCATGTGGGGCTGCACCTACAATATTGGCTTCTGGGTTTTCCTTGTACCCTTGGTCCCTGTGGTCCCTTCATCTTAATGTCCACACTGGTACTTCGCCCCAAAGGAGGGGGACAAATGTAGTGAGCAGGACTTGCCTTTGTTGACAGAGGGAGTCAATGATAAATTATTTATTTTGACCCATTTGGGAAGTTGCTCCTCTCCAGTCAACCCTCAGTGTCCTCTCTTCCATGGTCAACAAGTCTGTGGATGTGCTCAACAACCTTCAAATCCGCCTCTGGATGATCATATAGTCTTGGCTTTATTATTTGCAAATGTACCCCACTTCAGTCTAACTGTTCAGTCATTCATTTAAAAAATATCATAACATAATGCCAACATAGTGATGTGCTCAGCATACCCTGGGAGGCACAGAGAAAAAGACGTCAATCTGGCTGCGGAGCTCACCAAAAGGTCATGGGAGTCGACCTTGGGGGGATGATCCTAGGAGTTTGGACTTGGCCCTCTTGGTGATGGAGAGCAATTGAAGGGTTTTTCCAAGGGATTGACAAATCAGATTTGTAGGTTTTTTTTTTTTTTAAGTTATTTCAAATTTTCACCAAAATAATACAAAAACTTAAGTGGAACTGGGACAGTCCCCTAGCCCACCTCCCCATACCCTCCAAAGGTACGGTGTCCAGCTGTCTAGCTGTCGCATCTGGTCTTCCATCCAATCTCTACACAATGTGCTTATACTGCCCTGCCCCCCATCAGCTTTTGACAGATGTTTTGTGGTCCTATTAGGGTAGACCAGGGCTCTGGTCTCCAATATTACCTCCTCCTTCGCCCCCCAATCTAGCTTTGTTGAGCCCATAGTCTGTGTCTATGTTATTCTGTCATCCTAAGTTTCATTCACCGCTGGGCAGCCGGTCTCAGGGTGCCTGTGAAATCTGGAATCTTAGACAGTTTTTCACGTGGACTGTAACACAGCATTGATAAACCGCTGTGTTGACCCGTGCATTCCCCTGTGCTTTTAGACTTGGTGGCCACCCTGTACATAGTCACGTCCTCTACTTGTATAACTTTTTCATTTTCTAGAGTTAGTTGCATCCTCTGTTTTCATTTTTTTATGTATCTATTTCTAAGACTTACCCAACCCCTCAGCAGATCTGTGAAACCACCAAGGACCTTTTCGACAAGATGGTATCAGTTGACCCCCCTGCTGCTTTTTTCCTGGAGGGTTCACGTCCTGCTCATGTGGCTGCTGCTCCCCTGGCCTCTCTGGCGCCATCAGCTGGGGCCTCCCCACTGCCTGTCTTGAGAATGCTCCCTCCTCTTCTCCTGTGTAGGATCCCTCGCTTCTCAGATCATACGTGTCTTCCTCATTTTGGTGGAGCACAGTTACAGTGATTTCCTGGAGTGGATTTTTGCAACACTCTTATGCATGATTGACAGTCTGGTTTGGGCTGGAGCTCCAGGTGATCATTCTGTGCCAAACTCTGCAGACCTGGTCCCTGCGTCTTGGGCTTCCAGGGCTGTTGGTCGGCTCCACGCTCTTGGCCCCTGCCTCTTACAGCCATTGCTCTCTCTCATGGAAACTTTAAGGATCTTGGTATCCTGGTTCTCTAAAACTTCACAGTAATGTTCCTTGATGTGGTTTTTGTTTTATAACAATTATTACTATGTAGCAATATAATTAATTATTGTTATCATTTGCACTCAATTAGAGACTCATTTGCTTGTATTCCAGTAAGTGTTCTAATGTTAGCTCTTAAATAAACAGCTTATTCTGGTTTCTTGGAGATTTCGTCACTATTATCTATACATATATATCCAATTATATCTGTATCTAATTAAAAAGTTGTATATATTAAAATTCTTTACATTTCACTTTTCATGTTTTTAATTTCTAGAGCTCTCACTTATTCTGTGATTATTCCTTTTTCTAGCACCCTGTTCTTGTTTCACATATGTAATATTTTCCCTTATTGCTATAATTATTCCTCTTAATTATACTTTTTCCTTTATAGGTTTTCTTTTGCTCTCTGAATTAACTCTATTTCTTCCATGTTCTTTTTGTTATTATTATCTGGTCTTCATTTAATGTCAAGGACTTTCCTAAGAATCTAGTGACCCTTGGCCATTCTTACATGTTCAAGATTCTACTGATGGCTCTGTGTGAATGAGTCACACGTGCCGGTTGGTGAGCTTGTTGGGTGATTGGAAGTTGCCTATTCATTGAAGGAATTCCCAAATGTTAATGTCTGGAATTCTTGTCTCTGAAGCCTTACAGGTTTCTGTCAAAGAGAAAATCTTCATTCTCTTGCCTGGGTAGTATATGGCTAGGTGAAGAAAGGAAGTTTAGCGTGTGTGTGCTCATGAGTGTGTATGCATGTGCGTGTGCATGTGTTTCTGTGTGTGTGTTTCCCTGTGTGTGTGTGCATGTGTGTGTGTGTGAGTGTGAATGCTGGTGTGTGCTTGCTTGAGTGTGCATATGTATCTCTGTGTGTGCATGTGTCTGTGTGTCTCTGTGTTTGCATGTGTGTTCGTATGTACATGTGTGTGCATGCATGTGTCCGTATGTCTCTATGTGTACGTGTGTGCACATGTGTGCCTGTGAGTGTGTGTTGTGTATGTAGTGGGTTTTTCTCTGTATGCATGTGTACATGTGTGCATATGCATATATATGTGTGCATGTACATGTGTTTGTGTGTATGTGCATGAGATGCCAACAGTGCCCACCTCAAGTCCTGTGCCTCTCTTCTCCTTTCCCTGAGAGTCCTCTGGGGACTCCAGGGACAAGTGTTCCTCGGGACCCACTTTAGGAACCACTAAGTTAGAAATACCCCTGTGACATGTGCAGTGTATCCCTCTCTCCCCCTGCCCACATCCACCTGGTCACCAGGTTAGTGGGACTCACCTGGCCGCCCTCATTCCTCTGGCTCTGGTCCAGCCACTCATCTCCCCTGACAGTAGCACTGGGGTTCCCTGGCCCTGAACCCAATTGCTGCTGTGATCCTCCCAAAGCATAGTTTGACCTTGTCAGTGACCTCCTGCCTCCCAGAGGTGACCCTGCCTGATGGATCCTTGTGAACACTCAGCCAGCAGCCCTCCCCACCCTGCCTGTTGCATTGCTCACGCCTGCATGCTGGCCCATGTCACCTGCCTGCTTTTGTCTTCTCTGACCTGAGCAGACCCGCGTGCTGTGCTCCCAGCCCCAGCTCGCCATTGGGCCCTGCAGATGCCGGCAAGTCTGAACCCCGTGCATGTGTGACTTCACTGAGTCCTCACAATCCCACAAGCTTAGACTCTCACACATCAGGAAACTGAGGCACAGAGTCAAGACGACCAGCTGAGGAAGCTGGAATCGGGCCTGCAGTGCCCCTGACTGGGGCAAGAAGTCGCCGGCACCCAAGCCTCACGGGGCAGACGACCGGCCCCTCCGTCTGCTCCCCATCTCCTTGGTACTTCTCCAAGCGGTCATTTAAAACCACGCCACACGGCTGCTCGTGGAGCCGTCACTGCTTAAGTGCAAAGCCAGAGGACAGTCGTCCCCTTCTATTGTGTCACCTGAGGAGACAGAAGCAGTCAGGATATGCAAGTCCACTTCGCTTTTAGAAATTGGAATACGAGGTTCACGTAAACGTCGCCACATTAATGACCTTGACCAATGGAAATGGGGCCAGGAGGCAAGATGAAGCTCACATTTTCCTTTCCGTATCGTTGCCAGATTTGGCAAATATCACAGAACACCCAGTCACATCTGACTTTCAGATAAACAACAGTAATTTTGGACATGCTTATACTAAAAAGCTGCTTGTTCTTCTGAAATTTGGATTTTACTGGGCATCCGGTATTCTTCTGGTGGCCCTAACAGGTGACAATAGGAAATCCTTGGTTGGGTTGACAAGGGGTCCCTGTGGATCCTGGTGGCACCACCGGAAAACCATGGGGCTCTGTGAAGTCACCTGGCCCTCCCCATCTGAGCATCTCTCACCCCAAGGCCCACGGCTACCCCAGTGTCCACTAGGGGTACAGCTTGTTCTGTCTCAGGCTTCCCAGGGGAGGACATCAGAGGCTGCTGAGTGTCTTGCAGGAAGGTGCCTGTGTGTGTGTCTGTGCAGACAGGATCCCCACATGGGGACACTTTTTCCTCTTCACAAAGGAAGAGACCTGGCAGAGGGGAGACAAAGACCCTTGGGGAGGGGGGGCACTTTGTGCCTGAGAGCCACACCAGTGATGGACGTTGGCCGCTGCCCAGTAGATCAGCAAGCCAGCAGGGGACATGTGCTCTGTCCTGCTCTACCAGGAGTCCAGATGTCCTGGGACATTGTCCTGTTGTTGAGGGGCACGTGGCCTTCAGAGGCAGCAGTTAGTCCACAGCCCTTGCTGCTGTCACCCACCAGTGTCTGTGGGTCAGCATGACCCCAGCCTCAGTGGGCAGGCAGACTGCACAGTGACACGGGAAATGGCAAAGAAAGGAAGAACCATCCAGAGTTCCATCCTGGGGTGTTTTGCTAAGCACCCCAGCAAGACCCAATCACAACCCACGAATACTGAAGCAGACCCCACATGCAGGCTTTCTACCTGCTTCTCCTCATCTGCTTGTTTTGATCCCATTTGGAAGGATGCACATTTTGTAATAATTAGGCCATGTTGAAAAGAAGAAAACTGGAAAGAACAACAGCTAGATAGAATCTCACTCTTCTGTAACTAGAACTCAGGATCATATGTCACAATATTCCCCCCCCAAGGATTCATCTTGAGGACCCCCATCCTCCCAGGAGAGGGGAAAGATTAATGCTGAGATTTCAAACATTTGCTAAGGGCTGTCACACTGTCCCCTTTGAGGCAGGCAGTCTGCACCCACCCCCGGCTCTCAAGGCCCTGACTCATAGTCCCAGGTCCAGGGTTGCTCACTCCCCATCTGCAGACGTGGATGAGCCGGCAAGAGTGTTCTGCCCTGTGCAGATGGCTGCACGTCCAGAACGTCGGACAAGTGCCACGCCCAGGCCATGGGGATTCAATGCTGCAGTGGCCTTTCTTTCCCTCCTGCGCCCCCCTCCATTCCCCATCAAGAGAATGTGCCGACCGGGCTGACAAACGATGGAGCTCCTGCTCCATCCCCTGCTTGCCCGGCCAGGTGCTCCCTGCAGGTTGTTCCAGGGAGGACTTTCTTCTTGCTCGGGTGCTGCTGTGCACAGCACAGTCAGCTTCGGGGAAGTGGGCTTGGGATTTCTTCAGAGCCCACAGCATCCTCTCACATTTCTTTAAAAAAAAGTGTTTTGACCTGAATATTTGAATTTTCTGCATTGGAGAAAATGGTGGAAAAGCAGATGAAAGCAAAAAGAGAAGAGAAGAGGAAGGAAAAAATCTCTGCTCAGAGAAAATCACTAAGTATTTTGATATGTTGTCTTATGTCTTTTTTCTCTAGGCTGCCTACCACTTTAAAAAAATTCATACTCCACATATGTACTGTGCACGTTTGTCAAGATATTACATGTGCTTCGACCACATTATGCTTTTGTTTTGTCCTGTGGTGAATGCTGCTGACTCTGCCTCCTGAGGCTGGCTCTCTGAGTCGGGCAGAGCTGAGGTCCGGGGTCTACTGGATGCCTTTGCTTTTGGTCAAGCACCCTAAGCCTCAGGAAGAAGATCTCAAAGTTGTCTGCAAGTGTCCTTAGTGCTGCAGGACCACGCACCTTCCCCATGTCCGCAGCAATGCACGTGTTGTCTGCCACATGAACTACATTTACTATATGCACGTGATGTAAATATTTGGTCCTTCCGACATGAATCCATTGTACTTGGACACACACGTGTGTCAATGAGCGAACCCACATCTGGCCCCTTTATGGCCCTGAAATACAAAATGTAAGACACATTCTTCTGTAACCATTTTTCAGCAAATTGGAAAAAGTGTCATTTCTGGCTGTTACAAAGAGCAAGCTCTCACACTCCAGCGACAACGAGGCTGGACGTCGCGCAGGGGCCGGCTCCCCGCACTTCAGCCAGCCATGCCCCTCGGGCACCTGCACCCACGGCAGCGCATTCGGGAAGACTCCAGTGTGGTCTCTGCATCAGGGCCGTTCATGGCAATTTTATAGAATGTGAGAACCACAAACAACGAGAATCAACTGTGTGTGGGGACCCACCCTGAAAGGTGCGATTACTTCCTAATGCGCATGTAACACACGGAGCCTTCAAGAAGTTCACGAAAAATTCGTTTGAAGAACCCTCGTATATGTAGTTGTAATGTACAGATGCTCCTTGACTTAGGATGAGGTTACGTCCTGGAACTTGAAAATATTTTAGGTCAAAATGTGTTTAATGCACCTAATGTACTGAACATTACAGCTTGGCCTCGTCCACCTTAAAGGTGCTCAAATCACTTACATCAGCCTGAGGCTGGGTACAGTCATCCAACACAAAGCCTGTTTTGTAATAAAGTGCCGAACTTCTCATGTAAGTTATCGAATACTGTACATTATGTTGAAATTGTGATGATTTCACACCATTGTAGAGTCGAAATTGAACCATCGTAAGTCAGGAACCATCTGTACAATTTTATGTAATGATACAAAATGATATAAAATATGTGTATTAAATAGTAAGACATGCACATACGTATATGTGTGCATATGTGTGTATATCAGCATGTGTATATATATTTTTAAGTAATTCTTTCTTTTTAAACAACACCAGAGCTGTTAACGTTTTTGTTTCTGGCTTGCGGGCAACAGGGTAACACCGTGTGTGACGAGTCTGTGGTGGTGGGTGCCTCTGTAGATGCCCGAATCTCCTCGAGGGCAGCCCTGTCCAGGCAGAGGGAGGCTATTGTGGCTCGTCAACCATCTGGGAAGTGTGTGTGGCTCGATTCAAACTTTAGCCCCAGGAAGTTTGGTGACAGAGACAGATACTCTTCCACGAGGCCAGCTGAGGGCCCCTGGAGGGCAGGGCAGGTGCCAGGCCCTTGGAGCTGGAGTCAGAGAAGCGACGGTTACCAAGGAGTTCCATGTCCCTTGGCAGAGGACCGGTGGCGCACTCACTCTGCTTTGATGTTTGCTTTCTCAACGCTTCTGTCCTGACTGAGTGCGGGTTTCCTAACTTCAAAGCCATGTGCTGCCTCCCTGCCTTCTCTGTCGGAGGCGGAACCACAACCTATGGCAGGGGGTGGGAAGCTGCTTCATCGAGGGAGCTTGGTGGCAGCCCTAACTGTCCACCGGGGCCACTGGGGCTGGTCTCCACTGAGCAGGAAACTGAGGCCAGAGAGGTGAGACCACGCAAAGCCCCTGCTGGCCAGGTTCCAGACCCCTGTGACCTCAGCTGAGATGTCCAGTGGAGGCCGGAGGCTGCAGGCCCCGAAACCCCAGCTGGCGATGGCCACAGCCATGAGCTATTGTTTCCTCAGTGTCACACAGCATGAAATGCTAAGGCCTGGGGTGTGTGCTGGTGTTTCTCAGAGCCAGAGCCCCGAGCACACCCGGAGTCCCTGAGTGGCGTCCCGTCCATGTGAGTCAGGCCGTGGAGGATGCGAGTTCCCTTTGGAGCTACTGGCCATGGAGGCATCAGCGACTCATGGAAGAGGGCAGTGTGGGGTCGGTGGGGGGTGCCAGGCCCTAGAGAGCTGCACAGACATGAGGCGTCCTGAAGGGCTCACAGGGAGGAAAGGTCACTGCGGGCAGACGACGTGGGGATGGACATCTGGAGAGAGCGCCTGCCTGATGGGAAGCTCTAGGTGGTGGCATTTGGGGTGGAAAACAGCGGACAAGCGCCGGTCGCCAGGGTTGCGGCTGAGCATGGACGGTTGGGCTGGAAGGCCCACATGGGAGCAGGTTTGGGGAGAAAAGACGCAAGTTTAAAAGGCAAACTCCCAGAGCAACACTTAGGGATGGGCCGGAGCGGGAAGAAGTGTGAGTCAGGACGTGGTGCACTGTCACCCCAACTCATGCCTTCCACAGGTAGACAGGTATTCATCCAGTGCTTGTTTCATGCCGGTGCTTTCTAGTGCAGGGGCATCACAAGCCCTCGAGGGTGTCAGTCAGGGGCAGCGACACACCCATGCTGCTGTGCTGGCTGCCATGGCCCTGCCCGTCTTCCCGATGTTTCCCATTTCTCTCAGACACTGTTCACATGTCACCCATACTCGGCCACCTCTTAGTTTTTCAGATTAACTCTTTTATTTACTCTCCCTGAAAAATGCACTCAGAAGTAATCACTGACCAGTATGAGTGGTAATGAAGCCTCTCAAGAGAAAAGATTTGGTTGGTGGGTGATCAAAACTCAGCTTTGCCTTTGCTCTCACAGACACTTCTATTTCCTAGGGTCTCCTCGCTGCTCTTCCATGGGTTCCCACAGGGCCAGGTGATTTTGAATGTGCACTTCCAGCACAAACAGCCTTTCACATGTCTGTTCTGCACATTTAACCTACACGGAAACACACCCCAGGTGGCCCCATGTGGCCGCAGCCCAGGCTCTGTTCCGGTCCAAGAGCACGTGGGGCTGGAGTCCAGACACCTGGCTTGCGTCCTTCATGTGTGTGTCCCTGTTGTCTTGCTGCCCGGGCGAGGCACCCGCTCTCACTGGTCAAGCCCGCCATCAGGTTTGGTTGGTCACCCTGAATCAAAGCTGATTCCTGGTAAGGAGAGCTGCCTTGTCCTGCAGTGGGTCCAGGTCCAGCTTTCCAGATGCAGACCCTTTGCTGCCATTAACACGCTGGCTCCTCCGCCCTCATTCCCTCTCCAGCTCTCCTGGGAGCTTCGTGGAAATGATGCTCAGCTAGAGGCCTGGTGTCCACTCACATGCTCACATCCCATGGGAAAGTCACGGTACCTCCAGGGTCTTCCCAGGCAGGACCGTCATTACCTGCTGACGGCTTAGGTCCATGAGGGTCTCAGAGGGCCCCCTTGGTGCGACAAGCGAGTTAATCACCCCGCATCCACCCTTACTGGGTACTCCACAGTGGAGCGGACACCCAGTGGAGAGTCCCTAAACTGAATTGTGTTTTGTTGAATGAAAACTTAGACATCTGAAGGGCCAGGAAAGCCGTGGGGTCGCTGATTGCATTGGGGGAGTTAAGGGGAGGAGCCGGTGTAGGGAAGACCATGAGGATTTCCATCTTTGTGCAGTTGAGAAGAGGGATGCAGGAGAGGCCACCACAAAATCTGGAAAGAGTCTGGAGGTGGGCAGGGGGGCGCTGCAGGGGGAGGAGCCGCGGCAGGTCCCAGAACGCACTCTGCAGACAGATGAGCAGACCGAACCCACGACGCTGGAGGAAAGGCCTCTTGGAGAGCCCAGCAAGTGCAGAGCCACAGGACCCAGCAGGGCTTATTTTTTCGTCTCAAGACACCTTTCCACCTTAAAATGATTGAAGACCTCCAAGAGCTTTTGTTTTGTGGTTATAGCTATTGAAATATATTGTATTAGCAATTGAAACTCAGAACTATAAAAATAGTTATTGATTCATTCATTAAAAAAAAACCCATTAAATGTTAACATAAATAACATTTTAATGAAACACAAAAATTTAGGGAGAAGAACGGCATTGTTCCATATTTTTGCAAATCTCTTCTGTGTCTGGCTTAATAGGCCATCAGATTCTCTGCACCCAGCTGCTGCAGTGAGTTCTGGTTGAGACAGAGAAGAAATGTGGCCACACACAGGAATTTAGTGGAAAAGAGAAAAGTATTTTATCCCCCTTCTCAGGTAATTGTGAGTAGTCTTCTTTGATGTTACACAGAACTTGATAAATGCTGTTTCTTAAGTTTAGCTGCCATGGGATCTGAAACCACGTCAGTAGACCTTCCGTGCACTGCCACATTCAAATCTACTGGTCTGTAGTGCACTGTGCATGGATCATTTACCCTGTGCAGGGTTTTGTTTCATGCCTGGGTCATTTGGAAAAAGTTAGTTTGCTGAGTTATGCAGATCTCCCAAATGCTGACACAGTTCTTTATAATATCAAAAAGCCACATTTGTTACTGTCACCACCAACTTCCTTGGAAAAGTCTTGAAGTATTGGGAAGCTCACAGTGGCAGATACAAGTTTTCCAAAATAGTAATCTCTGCATGAAAGCTCAAATTTTGTTATTGGCAACAAATGCTGTTGGTTTATTTTGAGGCAACAGGCTCACTTCATTAACAACCATAGTCTGGCAGTCGTTGGTTCAAGTAGAAACGGTGCTCTGTGACAAAAGAGGGTTAGCCCAGCCCTCCGCCCACCACACTCTCCTCCGGGATGGCCTTTGCACTTCGAGACATAGCACAGATCTGTATTAAAGGGCTGAAATGTAATAGGATTGATCATTTTTTTCAGCTTCAGTGAGGACATTTTTAAGTCAAATGGTGTTATTTTTGTTTAGCTGCAAGGGTTGCAGGGGCTTGACACAGCACAGGGCACCCACCCTGTCTGCCACTGCTGCTCTGGTGACATACAATCACCAGCGTGTTGGATGCGGCAGGGACTCCCAGCATGGTTAGGAAGACAGTTCTGATCCTGGGGGACCCCCAGGGGTCCACTGCAAGAGCTGCTGCTGGAGCCCACTCTCTCACACCCACCAGCTGCCATGTTCAGCCACAGGGTGAGACAGGGAGTGAGAGATGGGGCTCGGGTGAGAGTCACGGGCCCGAGGGGCCCTCTCGGCCTCTCACCGTGGCAGTCTGGGTGGGTTTCCTGGCATTACTGGGTTCCCTTTCCTTGTTCATGAACACGAAGGAATCACACCAGGCCTGTGAGGTCCCTCCCGTTGGATGGAGCCTCTGGCATTCTGTTTGTGAAACTACATCTGCATCTCAGATGCTCTTCCTGGTACTCAGAGGTACCCGTTTCTCACCGAGCAGGTGAACCCGAAACTCTCAGTTCCAGCCTGGAAACTACTTGGTCTTTTCCATTATGTTTCCATTTGTTTTTGATGTTGAATTTCCAAGAACAAAAATTCCCATTAATCTCTGCTGTAAAGAATCTCAGAATCGAGGTCCCGAGGTGTTAGAAGTTGAAGGAGTGTTGGGAGCATTGGGAGCATTGCAGCGCGAGTCCCCACTCCACATGTGAGGACGCTGGGGTCGTGGGCAGCCCAGGAGCCCGGCCCTGCCTGGAGACTGCTGCAGGAGCATGGAATCTGGATGATGCAGCCGCCTGATGCCTGGGTTCCATGGCGGCAGGTCCCACTGTGACCTTGGAGTTCCGTTGGTGAGTGTTATTCAAAGACACTTTACGTGGACATCTGTCCTCATTGTCAAATAGCTGCTCAGTCGACTGGTGATGTGGTTAGCGGTGATCTGATCCTCTGCTCATCCGCCCCTAGTGGAGGTCCTGGGCCGTAGTGGGTGCGGCCCTGCTGTGGTCTGCATGTGCCCGCATGTGCCCACGTGAGCAGGGCGGGCAGAGCCGACACACACTTCCCTGCTGGCTCTGACAGTGGAGGCATGTAGAAACTCCCAGGAGGGCCTGTGAGGGATGCGCCTGCCTGGAAGGGGACAGCCTCCACGTCCCCCTCGAGGCCAGTTCCCATGGGCCCTCCTGGGGGAGCATGGAGAACAGGAGGGCTTCCTGGCTTCTTTCTGGTAGACGGCAGTAGGCACATGTGTCCATGCTGCCGTGCAGGGCTGTGCGGGGTGAGGGGAAGACCAGAGTTCTCTGGCCCCCGACGGCCTTGCCCATTCAGACAGATAGCAGGGTGCGGTGGGCCAAGTCTCCAGCGCCCGCTCCCCATGCAGCCTGGACCGCAGCCCCTACATGCTTCACAGCACACCCAGCACGGGGCCTGGCTCAGGGTGGTGTCTTTGCCATGCAGTGGTCTCACTTTATCCTATCTTGTGAGGACACGCCCCTCTAAACAGCCATGTGCCCCTCAGTGACAGTGGCCCTGGAGGTTGGGCCCTGCCCAGTGGAAAACGTTTCAAGCCAGTTTCCTTTTCTGTGACAGCTGGAGGGCAGCCGTCCAGCCCGGCCAGCCTTCGGCTCTGTGCTCAGGTACCTGGGTTGTCCAAAGGACCAAAGACACATGGCCCCATCAGCCAATCCAGAGGAAGAAGGAAAGGAGAAGCTCTGTTGGGGACCTGGCACAGTGGGGCTGGCACGTGTGCCCTGGCAGGCGCTGAGGTCATGTCTAATCGCTTACGTATCTGGACCTCTCAGCCACTCCCATTGTCCCTCGTTCTTGGTCACCCGCTGGAGCTTCTGCGAGAGCCACCAAACGGGACCCCACTCACCTCAGGAAGGTAACTTTCTCAGGGCCTGAGGGCCATTAGCACCTCCTCGGTGACGATAAGCACCACCTTCTTAAAGGCGGGGGCATGAGGGTGCGTGTCATCGATGCGTTGCCAACACTTGGGCCTTCCCGGCTGCCCTGGCTCTGGCACCACGCAATGTCATGGCCTGGACACCAGGCCCCCTCCTAACACGCAGCCGGAGCGGGCTGTGCCGCTGCAGATCTTTGCATAACCAGCGAAACGACCCAGGGGACTGTTTTCCCAATGGCTGATCCACTGTGCTCGTGAGCACACAATGAAAATTACTGGATATACACACCCCAGCAGAAGAGAACAGAGACCAAATCCCTCCCACACGGACCCTCCCGTGCTGCGGCTCGGCCCGTGAGCACGGCCTTGGTGTTGTGCGCTTCATCCTGCGTGTCCCATCGGTCCCTGTGTTTTTGTCCTCCCAGATCTTGACCAGTGTTTGGTGCAATCAGGAAGACCTGGGCCCTGTCCTCCCGCAGAGGTGCCTCCTCACCTGCCTTGGGTTCTCACAGGCAGCCGCAGACCTGGTGACAGGGGCCGGTGGGGGAGGCGTGGGGTCCGAGGGCAGTCCAGCTGGTTTGGGGCAGAAACGAGAAAACAGCTGCCAGCAGCAGATCGAGTGCAGGTGCCCATGGGGGCGGGGCTTCCTGGGCACCTGGATTTTATTGGCTTGGGAGATTTTCTAGTTTCTCCCAAGAGCAGATGCCCAGTTTGGAAGCACTGCTCCGGTGTGGAGGAGGTTACACCCTTGTGGCTGAATGCAAGACAAACACGAGTGTGTCCGGTTGAGATGCTTCTCAGGAGGGAGAAAACACACAGATTCATCCATGACAAGGAAATGCAAGTGGGCTCTAACTCCTCCAGGAGCCCAGCCCCCGCCTGGCCAAGCCCAGAGACGAGAGGCGCTGGTCCCGCGGCCCGTGCCTTGGCCAAACCCAGCCAGGGCCCCTCCACCCTGCAGGCCCCAGCCCCGGCAGACATGTATTCCACAAGGGCCTGATCAGCGAGCTGGACACCAGGAGCAGTTTAGGGTTAGGGTCATATGTGAAAATGAGAGTCAGGCCTGGCCATGTACTCTCGGGACACCAGGGCCCAGAGTATGGCTGAAGGCCCGGGCTTAGTCTGTGCTTGGGGACGGCTCAGGGGTTGGGAGCTTTAACATGGAGACAGGCACGAGGGGGGAAGCACGTCCTTCAGGCCAACCTTCCTCTCCAGTGACATTAAAGAGCATCTGGCAGCAGGTGCACTGGGAGCACACAGTCAGAATGGACACTGCCCGCCGGGGCCGCCAGCCTGGCCTCTGTGCTCCTGAGACAGACGCCCAGCCCACCCCATAGCAAGTCCTAGGAAGGAGTGGGGCCTTCTCTGCCTCCGTCTGCTTTCCACTCATGAAGGCGCATGGGAACCTGAGCTCCTTCAGAGGATGAAGCCCTCAGCCACCAGGACACGAAGGCTGGCGGGAGCTGCTGTCCTGCTGTCAACATCAGTCAGAGCAGAAGCCATACCCGAGAGTTCTCTGCAGTGTCCTGTGGTCACAGTGAGAGAGGGACCACTTCTCATGACGTGGGGGAGAACCTGTTATCCTGGGTCACACGGGAGTGTGTTATCCATTGCGGTGACCCCTTTTCTTTTCACAAGACCCCCTTTTCTGAGGACACCAGTGCTGAGACCAGGGCATTTCCCAAATCAGATATTAAGCACAGCAAAAGCCATTCTACCCTCAAGATGTTTAAATTTCACTGAAGTGGTGTTATCTGTAATTTAGGATGGCACTTGCTTTATTAATCACTGGTCCTGTGGCTGCTCCCTTGGTGTGAGTGTGACGTGTGTCCCTCCCCTGTGGTCCGCCGGGGGCCTGCATCTCGTCGCCTGGCCCCTGCTGCACCTCCGTGCTCAGCTCTGCGCACTCCGCTCAGCTCCTGTTTCCAGGCTGGCCCTGCGTCTTCTCTGCTTCCTCTGTGTATTCTGGCTCCTTCTTTCATTTGCTTTGTGTGGGATACCCCTTGCTTTGCGAGCTGTCTCCAGCCTGGTGCTGCTGCTGATTGTGGCTGAGGGGAAGCCCCTGGCCTCTGGCTCGACTGCCGTGCTCTGGGTGGAAAATTCCACCTGCATGTGCCTCCTGGGAAGGCAGCTTGCAGCCACGGAGGAAAGCACTTTGGAGCCTGTTAAATGTCCAAAAGTGGACGTTACTGCCTTTCCTTCCGCTTCTTCTGGGTCCTCTCATTCTGCCGCCCACGGTTACCAGCACCAACTGTACTTACAGCCCCTTCCTTCCAGCACGGTCTTTTCTCAGCCTCATGGGTTTTCCTGGACTTGCCTGCCACCATGAGCACCCTCTTTTGTCTTTCACTTTCCTTGGGCATGTGAGAAAGCTAATGACACTGGAATTTGGAAAGGGGATCTAGCTGTCTCGGCGTTTACTTGAATGGTAAATTATAAATTCAATTTAGAGTTTTCTCTTGATGCAGAAGGTTATTGTTATTGGGTGACTAAGTGCCAGGGGCCAGAGACAGGCGAAGTGGGCTCTGACCACGCTTCGTGTACCTGGTTTTGACTGTGTGTTGGATTCTGTGTTGGATTCTTTTGAGTTCATGATGCTTGGGGCCAGGTTGGGGCAGAGTTTGCAGGCTCCCTTCTGGGCCCCAAAACAAGAACAGACCTGCTTCTCAGTGCATCTCCACGGAATCCTCCCTGTGAGCTGATCTGCTTGAAGGCGATTTGAACATTATGGGTTGGGTGTCTCATAACTGCTCAGAAATAAAAACCCTACAGTCAATCTAGAGTAGAAGGGCACTTGAAAAAGTTTGTGGAAAAATGGAATTAAGACATAGTGCAGATCCTTCCGTGAATTTTTTGAAGTCCCCTTGCCTAGAACACCCACTTGTCCTTCCCCTCCTTCTGGCCGAGGCTGGACAATGGCCCCGTGAGCTGTGGGTGCTGAGGACATAACGGAACCACCTCAACAGGCCTGGGAAGTCACTTGTGCTAAGAGAGCCCAGTTTCTGTTCTTTGAAAAAGATTTCTCCTGGTTTTTCCAATTAAAAGTACACATTGTAGACAGATTCCACGTGTGACTTTAATGAGGTCAAGAGCAATGCTGGGAGTAGGAACTTTGTATCATCCTGGAGCAGAGAATGGGCTGCGAGAGGCTATGGGCCCGAGTCCAGGTTCTGCGTGTGGGCCCCGGGCGGGAACCTCGCCTCTGTGGCCCCCTGTGGCCCTCCGTGGCCCCCCCGTGGCCCCCCATGGCCCTCGCAGTGCTCTGGAGATGAACAGGGTGAGGGTGGAGAGGGCCCCCAGGGGCTGGAGCTTCCTCTCAGCTTAATAAATGTCGGCTCCCTTTGAAGCAAACAAGACAACTGGCAAATGAGCTCTGCGGCGGGTGTAAGTTAATTAACACAACTCCTGC
>NW_007726324.1:63123-99855 GCF_000696425.1 Galeopterus variegatus
AAACAAGACAACTGGCAAATGAGCTCTGCGGCGGGTGTAAGTTAATTAACACAACTCCTGCCCTCTGATTATTCTGAGATGTGAAGCTAATTTGGAAAGATACATGTTTCTTTTAAAGTTGCGTGGTTAGGAGGGTTTGGGCAAACAAGACAACTGGCAAATGAGCTCTGCGGCGGGTGTAAGTTAATTAACACAACTCCTGCGCTCTGATTATTCTGAGATGTGAAGCTAATTTGGAAAGATACATGTTTCTTTTAAAGTTGCGTGGTTAGGAGGGTTTGGGAGCCGAGCTTAATTAAGAGAGAGCAGCTCTTGGCGTGCAATCGCTGCGGTCAGGGAAGGAAAATATCATTAGATTATGCCCCTCGTTCCCTCCCCCACACGGCTGCGCCAGGACCCATGGCCCCTCCATATCGAGTGGACGGTGAACTGACCTGGCGTGAACTCCTCATGGCTCCCTTTGGGGCCGAGGTCCTAAGGTGAATGTCCACCAGGCACGGAGGAGATCCAGAGGCACAGTGTCCAGTGGAGGTGACCTGAGCATCTGGAAGGACAGGCGTGCTTCTGGTGGGCGTCCTCCCTCCTCCAGGCTGCCTGGGGTGCATCGCAGCCACGCCTGAGGTCTCTACCGGGCCTGCAGCCGCAGAAGGTACAAGGACCCTTTCAGGGTATTACCCCAAGTGCTGGGGAGACGGAGACCCAGCCTCCCAACCCCAGGGCTACGGGGTCAGCGCCACCACGCCCAGGAGGCCTCCATCCTGCTCCAGGTGACATGGCCAGAGAACAGGAGGGACCTATGATGTTTCCTTCCCTGCAGACTGCTGAGTGCGCCCACGTGTGCCATGTGGGCATCTGTCTTGGTCTGGGCTCCTCCTAAAGTAGACCTGGCATCAGGATTTGGGTGAAAGAAGTTCATCTGTAGGGTGACCTAGGAGGCCTGGCGGGCAGTGGGCAGGGAAGCTGTCCCCTAGGCCGGGGGCTTTGGGGTAGGCTGGAGGGATGAGGGCAATGGCACCACACTGAGGGCAGCAAGGACGGGTGTTGCCACTGCTGTGCAGGGAGCACGTTGGCCATGAGGGCCAGCCCAGGGGCTAAACTGAGGTGGGAGGATGAGAGGCAGAGCCACGGCCTGGGGTGCTCAGCTTGGGGTGTGGAGCTCAGCAACAGCGTTTGTGTGTGCACACCTGTGTGTGTGCACGTGTGTGCGTGTGTGTGCATCTGGCAGCAGTGTGCTCTGCGGCCCCTGGTCAGTCTGTGATCCTGAGAGTCGCCATCCATCTGCAGATGGGAATGCTTCAGGAACATTTGGCTGCCAAGAGCATGTGGCTCAGAGTGGACCTTCTGTGGGCAGCACCCATAGCGGGGAGGGCAAGTGCCAAGACTCTGATGGGGTCTTGGGACCCCAGGGTGGGCTGCTGAGGGCACCCACTGTGGCCCTGTTGCAGACTTTGTATTCTGGGTGCACACTGTCCTCCCAAATTCATGTCCTTTCCAGAACCTAAGGTTGGGACCTCACTTGAAAATAGGGTTGATGCAAATGGACTTGGTTGAGCTGAGTCACAGTGGGTTAGGGTGGGCCCTAAAAACAATGTGACTGGCGTCTTTATAAGAAGACGGCTGCATGAAGACGCAAAACAGACACATGTGCCCAGAGGGGATGGCTGGGTACAGCAGAGGCCAAGGTGGGAGTGACATGGCCACAAGCCAAGGAATGCTGGGGACACCAGGAGCTGGAAGAGGCAGGAAGGGCCCTCCCCTAGGACCTCCAGAGGCACCTTGATTTCAGACTCTGGCCTCCAGAACTGGGGGAGAATAAACTTCTGTTGTTTTAAACTCCCCAGTCTGTGGCCCTTTGCTAGGGTGACCCCAGGGCATGGCTGCACTTGGGCACAGCTCCTAGAGCAGCGGAGGTCGGGTGTCCGCCTGGTGCTCTGTGTTTCCACGCTGTCTCTTGAGGAATCACCCACTCGTGCCCTCAGCTCCCTGAAGGCACCTGCGACTGCGTCTCCAAAGCCTGGGGCCACAGACCCACTGAAGACGTGATGCGGAGGTTGGACTTTGGGGCAACCCAGTTGTTCAGGACCAAGGAGTTTCATAGCTTAACCCAGCAAGGTCCTAGGGAAAGCAGGGCAGTTGGTCACCCTCCTGGAAGATCGATGGAGGGGACAGCCTGTGGGGAGGAGACCAGTCCATGTCCTGGTCTGAGGGGATCCTGGGGCTGCTGCCTGCAGGTCGAATGCTGCTTAGAAAAGAGCGGGTGTGAAGGGTATACGGTCCTGAGGCACGTGGCCTCCACAGCCGGCATCCAGATTCTCAGGGGTGGGCTGGCTCAGGAAACTGGGGAGGACATTTAGGTTTGGTCCCATGCTCGGGACAGCCCCATCCCCCTCTCATTTCAGGAAGCTGGACAGGCCTCTGGTTCCCCTGCCCTAGGAAGGGGCTTTTGTGTCTCAGGACCAAAAGCATTTGCTTGGATTCCACTCTGGCTTACAGGGCAGGTGGGCGGCACAGGCCTCCTGTGGACGCTCTAGGCCTGGAGGACCTCCATGGGGAAGGGCGTGGCCTTTGGAGGCCTCCAGCAGCACAGTCCTGTCTATGAGCAAGTGACCTGCAGCCAGTGTGTCATCCTGAGCAATGTGGGGTGAAGGCCCTACCGGGAGCAGGGACCCCCTGAAGCTAAACTTGTCTCAACGCCTGGCAAGATGGGGCTCAGGGCAGGTGGAATTAGAGACATGAAAGAAACTCGATGTTGTAATCAAATTTCATGTCAGTAAAAATCATGGTTTCATATCACATTGAAGTTGTTGCAAATATTTCAAAACACTGTTTCCATAGGCACCATTATGCCAACACTGTGGGATTTAATAGAATTGCCGCTGGATACTGCGATCGAATGCTCTAGCATGAAAAGATATATTACTATATCATGGTTATGCTTTTTAAGAAATATTTTCATGACTGTGTTTCGATATGTTTTGACTGTTTTATGCATTCAGAGCCTTTTCTCTGGGAGGGGCCTGAGAAGGGAGCAGAAGGCCGTCTGTCCCAGAGGCCCGTCCACTGACGGGGCGACCTGTGTGCAGGGGAAAGGTCTTCTTGGCTGGCTGGGGCATGTGCTCCACCAAACCCTCATTTGTTACCCATCTGTTTCCAAAAGGGCTTTGAGGTCTTTTGCAGTCAAGAAAACACAGCTCAGTGGGAGGATGAAAGGGTTGGTTAGGGGCAGGTGTCATGTAATTCAGAGAGAGGCGATCAGGCCTCTGAGCTGAGCTTCCCGGCAGACAAGGCAAAATGGGCCTCCGCCTCTGAGGGGAGGTGCCTTCCTTGGGGTGACGGTGGCCCTTCAGCACAGGCCTGTCTCGGCAGGGGCGTCCAACCTCAGACTCCAACTGCCCATCCAGCCCCTGCCAGCAGGCCCGGGCTTGGGTCCCCAGGATCTTTCTCCTTCTCTCCCTCCTATCCCACCTGGAGCTGACTGACCACCCCTGGACAGACAGGCCCCCAGGCAGCTGTGGGGCCAGGCTCTGCTGCCCTTTGACAGGAGCTGTCCAATACTGTGGCGCTCAGCTCCCAGGTGATTATGTCTCTGATCACGCAAAGGCGTTCAGGTCACTCCGCACGTCACGTGTCAACATGCTGCCACCGGCATTTCGTTCACTTAGACGTTTGCGCAGAACCGCCTTTGAGGTGAGGAGTGTCTGTGCATTGCTGGGTGTTTAGAGAAAGATCGATTGGCAACTTGTGACCCATGATGAAAATGTTGCACAGGCCCAGAGATGGACTCTGTCCTGCTCGTGTTCCGGCGGCTGATGGTGACAGCATACAGCTCTTCTATGAAATGAAGTGCCATCTATAATCTCAGCCACATTTGTTAAAGTATAATTGCTTTAGTGAAATTACTTCTGAATAAGGCATAGTTCAAACATTGCCTCACGAGGGCTGGTTTTCCTGGCCCATTACAGAAGTGACTGGAATCTCTAGCTTTCCCTCCACGAGGCAGCTTCTCCTGGTAGACTCAAGGGTGGGGCACATTCCAGGGACTGTGCTGGCCTCTTGCTGGGCTGTTTGAATCCTTCCAGTTTGACCTTAGAAACTCTCCAGTGGTTAAAACACACACACACACACACACACACTGAAAGTGCAACCCTCACCAGCTGTGTGGTCATCCCTGGGGGCCAGCAGGGAAGGTCCCCCAGGCCACATCCGGTGGACACCTCGCAGGGCCTGGGTGCTGCGCCACCTGCAGATGCGCTGGTCTGCGGTGGGCACTGGGAGCCTAGAGCAGCTGCCCTGTCTCACAAGCGGGGCTTTTACGACAAATGAATGACGAAACAGACCGGACAGCTGGATGCTGTTAAAAAATAAACCTTTCACACCAGGAAAAATCCCTCTCTTCCTCTCAGCCTCAAGCAAGGAGCTCAGCTCCCCTGGGACTCGGTCGCCCCATCAGTGGAGGCCTCTGGTGTGGCGGTTGTGTGAATGGTGCCAACTTCACTTGCTCCCGCCCTCTCCTTCCTTTCTGGAATAAAACTGGTTACATTTTGCTGTGGGATTCTTAATTCTCAAAAATCTGATTTTATGATTTGGGAAATGAGCAGACTTTGTCCAGCCCACAGCTCTTGCTCCATCCTTGCTGGGGGTGTGGGCTGCCCTGTGCATCTCAGGCCAGTGGGTTCTGAGTCCTGGGGACGTGTAAGGCCACGGACACAGGTGTGGTGAGGCCACTGCAGTCAGGGGAGGCCACGCCGCACTTCCCAGCTCTCTCCACACCTTCAGGTGAGGGGGCAGGCAGGAGACGCAGGGTCCAGCCTGGTTCTCGCCACGAGGGAACCATACAGGGCTTTTTTTGTTTGTTTTTTAAAAAATTTTTACTGAATCAAAATTGATTATACATATTTTTGGGGTTCAACGTTGAGATATGCTGACCAAATTAATATTACCAGCATATATATTGTTATGAATCATAATTATTCTTTATGCCCCTTGTCCAATCTCTGCCCATCCCCCTCTCCCTCTCACTTCCCACCACTGATAACCCCAGATTTCTTCTCTCCTTCTGAAAAAATAATGGTTACTCTGTTGATTTGTTGCCTAGATGATCTGTCCAATGCTGAGAGGTGTGATCGGGTCCCCCAATATTATCACAGAGCAGATGTTTCTTCTGTCACTCTGGAATGGGCTTTGTGGAGAGAAACATCCTCTTCTTTATCTCTGCTGGTGACTCTCCTTGTGTCAGTGCACTCCAGTGGCTGATGGACCATCTGCGTGGTAGTTGTGGTGTCTAGGTGCTTTTGCAGCAGCTGTGGTTATTGTGGCAGCTGTGGTGGGCCACCCACACGGAGGTTATGTTTTTGGCATGCTCCTTGGTGCTGGCAGTGTTCCTGGTTGTGGGAGGGGGGGTATGGTCCCTGGCTCCATGCCTCAGGTCCCTAGGCAGGCCCTACACGGGGCTTTTATGAAGGATGGCCAGGTGTCTCCAACGCCAGGAAGAGCAGCTTCTTGTAAGGGAGACGTGCAGGTGAGGAAGGAGAAATCGGCATCCCTCTCCCTCAGCTCGGATCAGCTGAATTTACTTAGGTGCCAGCAGGTGCCAGATGGCAACTGCTCTGAGCATTGGGGCCTTGTGACCAGACCACTCACATGCGAGTGCCCTCCTCTTCCCGTGTGAGCTGAGAGCTGACAGCCTGGGGATGATGGTGGGGCTCATCATGACATCTGTCCCAGTGCATGAGCACTCAGATGTAGCTGTGGCCCACAGACCTCAGGCTGGGTTCCTGGCCTCCTTTGAAGCTGACAGAGAGCCCCCAGCTCCATGTAAGGAGGAGGACTGACAGCCACCAGCAACAAGCACATTCAGTTCTCAGCTCCCTGCCAGCTACGCCTTTGCAGACTTTTGTACAGAAGAGCCCAGCACCTGCAGAGCCTCAGAGGGCTGCAGCCAGGGGCAGCAGCTCTTGTTCACAGCATTCAATCCCTCCTGATGGGCTCATGCTCCCAAACGACAGAGATGGGGTCTCCGAAAGCTGCCAGGCCTCAGCCTCATTTTTTTCCATAGTAGAATGGTCTGAATTTTTTACCAGGTCATAAAAAATTTCTACATGCACTTCATATAAAGATACATTGAACCTTTATCCATAGACTTCCCAAGAACACGCTATCCCACAGGGAGATGCTTGCAGGGGATGTTGATGGGAGCAGCAGTGGCTTGACTAGAGGACAGGAGATGTCTCTATCCACTGCGTGCAGATGTGGAAATGACACGGGCAGGAGAAGAGCCTGTCGCTCAGAGGGGTCACCAATTCCTCCGCTCTCCTGAGTCTGCATCACACCAAGTCACAGAATGACCTACAAACTGCCGGTATTTGTCTTCGGGGACAGCGGGTGCCACATTTCTCCAGAGGGACTGTGGACAGTCTTCGTCCTGCCTCCAGGGCCTGGATGAAAGGCCCCTCGCTGCCCACCTCCTGCACACCGGGCAGCCAGGCTGGGTGACCTCCCCATCGAATTCACTCTAGGACCAAACACATGGCCCAGGTTCAAGTCCTAGCTCAGATAGGTTCTGGGTGTTCTTGGACAAGACACTACTAGCTTCTCTTTTCCTAATTTTTTTTATTTTTAAGAACTTTTTTTTCAGAGCTGTTTTAGGGTCACAGAAAAATTGAGAGGGTTCCCGTACATCCCCTGCCTCACACATGCACAGTCTCCCTGCTCTGACACATCATCATCACTCAGAGTCATGGTTTACATTAGGGTTCACTCCTGGGGCTGGACATTCTACGGTTTTGGAAAAATGTATAATGACATTACTCACCATCACAGTGTCATATAGGACAGTCTCACTGCCTTCAAAATCCTCTGTGTTCTACCTGTGCATCCTGCCCTCCCCCAATCCCTGTCAACCACTGGTCTTTGTACTGTCCCCATAGTTCTGCCTTTTCCAGAATGTCCTCTGTTGGAACCTGACGGTGCGTGGTCTCTCCGGGCTGGCTTCCATATTCCGTATATGCACTTAAGTCCCCTCCCTGTCTTTTCATGGCTCTGTAGCTCACTTATTTTCGGCCCCGAATGACATTTCATTGTCTGGATGTACCACAGTTTGTTTATCAGTCACCTGCTGGAGGACACCTGGGTTGCTCCCGTTCTTTGGTGATTACTAGGAGGGCTGCTGTAAGCATCCCTGTGCGGGTTTTTGTGTGGACGTGCTTTCAATTCCTAGTAGATATCAAGGGCACAGTTGCCGGATGGCACAATGAGGGTGTTTTTCATAAGAAACCACCCAGCTGTCGTCCACAGTGGCGGCACCGCTCTGTGTTCCCAGCAGCCATGGCGAGGTTCGTGCTGCTCCACATCCTTGTCAGCGCTCGGGGCTATCAGTGTCCCGAGTTCAGCTGTTCTAATAGGTGTGTGGTGGTGTCTCATTTTAATTTGCGTTTCCCTGGTGACATACAGTGTGGGGTGTATTTCCACATGCTTATTTGCTGTCTGTGTATCTTCTTTGGTGAAGTGTCTGTACAGGTCTTTGGCCCACTTTTAAATTGTGTTGTTTGTTTTCTTATTGTTGAGTTTTAAGAGTTTTTGTATTTTTTGGTTAATAGTCCCTATCAGATGTATCATTTGCAAACATTTTCTCCCAGTCTGTGGCTTCTCTTTTTATTCTCTTGACAGTGTCTTTCACAGAGCAGAAACTTTTAATTTTAATGAATTGCAGTGTATTAATTCTTTCTTTCAAAGCATGCCTTTGGTGTTGATTACCTACATTTTCTCCTATGTTGTTTTCCTGGAGTTTTATAGTTTTGTGTTTTACATTTAGGTCTGTGATCCATTTTGAGTTAATTTCTGTGAAGGTTGTGAGGTCTGAGTCTAGACTCATCTTTTTGCACGTGGATGTCCAGTTGTTCCAGCAGTATTTTTTTGAAGAGGCTTTCTCTATCTTTTCACGGTTGTATTGTCTTTGCTCCTTTGTTAAAAATCAGTTGACTGTATTTATGTGAGTCTACGTCTGGGCTCCCTACTCTGTTTTATGGATCTATTTGTCTCTTCCTTCACCAATACCACACTGTCTTTATTACCGTGGTGATACAGTAAAGCCTTGCAGTTGGGCACTGTCAGACCTTCAGCTCTGTTCTTCTCTTCCAATATAGTGCTGGCTGTCTTGTTTTTGTTTTTTTTTTTGTTTTTTGCCTCTCCATATAAACTTCAAAATCAGATCATTGATATCCGAAAATTAAGTTGCTGAAATTTTGATTAGGTCGCATTGAACCTCTCCATTTACTTAGTTCTCTTCTTTGATTTCTTTGATAAGAGTTTTGTAGTTTTCCTCATGTAGATATCGTACATATTTTGTTAGATTTATATCCAGGTATTTCATTTGGGGTGGAGGTGGGACTAAGGTAAGTGGCATTACATTTTGCATTTCAAATTCATTACTGCTATATTGGAAAGAATAGACTTTTGTGTATCAGCCATGTATCCTGAAACCTTGCTACAATTGCTTATTGGTTCTAGGAGTGTGTTTTGTTTTTTTGTTTCTCAATTCTTCTGCATTTTCTACATAGACAATCACATTATCTGGGACTAGTTTTACTTCTTCCTTCCCAATCAGTATGCCTTTTCTTGTCTTATTTCATTAGCTAGGACTTCTACTGTAATGCTGAAAAGGAGCAGTGAGAGAGCCCATCTTTGTCTTGTTCCTGATCTTGGTGGGAACGTTTCAAATTTCTCAGTATTAAGTATTATTGTAAATATTCTTTATCAGGGGCCGGCCCGGTGGCGCACTGCTACAGTGCGCCGCTTGGGAAGCGCGGCAGCGCTCCCGCCGAGGGTTCGGATCCCACATACGGACCGGCCGCTTACTGGCTGAGCAAGGTGCGGGGGCAACACCGAGGGTTGCGATCCCGTTGCCGGTCCCGGTCCGGTACGGGCGCGACACTGAGGGTTGCGATCCGTTGCCAGTCACGAAAAAAGACAAAAAAGGGGAAAAAAAAATTCTTTATCAAGTTGAAGAAGTTCTCTCTTCCTAGTTTACTGAATTTTTATCATGAATGAATATTGGTTTTTGTCAAATGCTTTTCTTGCATCTATGAATATGATCATGTGATTTTTCTTCTTTAGCCAGTTGGTGCGATGGGTTACATTAACTGGTTTTTGAATGTTGAACCAGCCTTGCATACCTGGGGTAAGTCCTACTTCATCATGTTCTTTCGATACTTTGTGGGATTTAATTTACTAATATTTTGTTGCAGATTTTTGCATCTATGTTCACAGAAGATATTGGTAGTGGGGTGATGCTGGCCTCACAGAATGAGTTAGGAAGTGTTCCCTATGGTCCTATCTTCTAAAAGAGATTGTAGAGAATTGGTATAATTTCTTCCTTAAATGTTAAGCAAAACTCACAAGTAAAAGCATCTGGACTTGGTGCTTTCTGTTTTGGCAAATTATTAATCATTGCTTCAATTTCTTTAGTAGATATAGGTCTATTCAGATTGACTAGTTTTTCTTGTATGAGTTTTGGCAGATTATGCCTTTCAAGGAATTGGTTCACTTTTTCTAGGTTATCAGATTTGTGGGCATAGAATTGTTACTCATATTCCTTCATTATCCTTCTAATGTCCATGCGATCTGTAGTAATGTTCTCTCTTTCATTTCCAATTTAGCAATTGTGTCCTCTCTCTTTTTTTCTTAGCCTGGCTAGAGGCTTATCAATTTTATTTAACTTTTCAAAGAACCAGATTTGGTTTAATTAGTTTTCTCTATTGACCTCCTGTTTTCAATTTCATTTATTTCTGCTTTACTTTTTATTCTTCCTTTTCTTCTTATTTTGGATTTAATTTGCTCTTCTTTTTCTAGCTTAGGTTATTGATTTTAGATCTTTCTTCTTTTCTGATATGTGCACTCCATGCTATAAATTTCCCTCTAGTACTGCTTTTGCTTCATCCCACAAATTTTAAGTCTTATCTTCATTTTCATTTAGCTCAAAATATTTTTAAACTTCTCTTGATATTTCTTCTTTGACCTATGTGTTATTGAAGGGTGTTGTTTAATCTATGTATTTTGTAATTTTCCAGTTATCTTTCTATTATTGATTTCTAGTTTAATTCCATTGTGGTCTAAGAACAGATGTTGCATGATTTATACTCTTTTATATTTGTGAAAGTGTGTTTTATGGCCCAGAATGTGGTCTATCTTGGTGAATGTTCCATGTGAACTCTAGAAGAATGTGTGTTCTGCTACTGTTGAATGAAGAGGTCTACAGATGTCCATTGCATCCAGCTGATTGATGGTGCTTTTGAGTTTAAGTATAATCATATGATTAGATCTCAGTCTTTAGTGAGCCTGTGCCCCTGGGCTGTGAACTTTGTAAATGTTTCTCAGTTTTTTCTCTCTCCTTAGATGGGACAGGATGGCTAGAGCTGACTGTAGTTGGGTGTTTCCCTTCCTCCAGGTAGGTTCAACTCTGATAAAATCCCAGAAGGTTAGGGTCTGGCTGCTTTCTACTGAGGAAGACCTTGTTGAGAAGAACAGAGGTGCTGGCATATTTCAAAATGGTTCCTTTGCCTCTCCCCCTGCCAAAAGCACAGGGGATTTCTCTCTGATCATCACTGTGAGAACCTGGTGGAGCTCCCAACATAAAACTCACAGAAGTGTGGGGCCTCCATGAATGGGTCCCCTGGAGCTTTTATCTCCTAGGCTCATCCACACTGAGCATCCAGCAATGTGGCAATTATGGTTCAGGTTTTCCTACCTTGTCTCTGGTTCCTATGGAGGTTTCTCCTCAAGTGAGTTGTGATGTTCTGTATCCACCTATCAGTCTCTCCAATTTGGGGGTTAGTTGTTCTCTCTGTGATTTCCTTGCTAAGAATTGTTGATTTTTCAGTTTTTTCAGCTTTTTAATGTGTTGTTAGAACAGAGGGACAACTTCTAAGCTCCTTATGTGCAGAAGTGGAAACTGGCAGTCCTCACCAGCTTTTCCTCTCTTTTATTTTTTATTCACTATTTCTACCTAAAGACAGCCTGTGGTATCTGGGTCTCAGGGCATCTTTCTGCACTTACAGGTGGCTACAAGCTCCAACCTACACTGGTCAGACGTCCAGTGATGATCAGCTGTTCTTGGGCATGGGGAGGACACACTTCCTTCTGCTCCGAGACCTCTGCTTGCTGGACAGTTATCGTGGACACTTGTCCTGACTTAGTCTTTGATGCACTTCCAGATTTGTTCACTCTTTCATCCACTTTTACCATAATGTTTCCAGCAACCATTTTTGGAGATCTTTCTGTGGGTCAGGCCCTTGGGGATACACAGAGGTGAGTTCGATCCAGCTGGTTCCTGCTGTCAGGAAACATAGAGTTTAACAGTGAAGCAGACTCACCATGCAGGAATGAAGATAAGCTGTGGGGCCTGGGACAAGGATACACCCCCTGAGGGAGGGCTTTTGCCAGGTAGAGCACGCACACCCATGGGACGGGCACTAACTGAAGGAGCAGGACCTGAGCACTTGTTCTCAGGAAGACGGATGAGCTAACAAGGCAGGGGGGCATGCTGCTGTAGAGAAAGCAGTGCCCAAGGAGACAGAAGACGTGGGCTCAAGTTCCACTTTGACAAGGTGAGAGGTCACATCTGGGGTCAAGTCCTGAAGCCTTTCTTCTCCAGGAAAATAAGAGGGTTAGACAACGTTACCCATAGGAGTTCACTTTAGCTTATTTGATCTTATGTGAAAAGAACAGAGTTCACAGTTTCCAAATGCTGCTGTTGTTATTTAATATATAATGATGTATTCATGATGGCTGCAAAACTTTTTCCATCTTAGAACGGGCCTTTCTAATTCCTCTTTGAATGCCCAGTGCTGGCTCGAGAGGCATAGAATACACATAGTAGAATAAGGGAGGGATGGATGAATATGTTGATCCTCAAATGTACCTTTGAGGGTAGAATATGTAATCTGTAAGCTGATCATGGGAGAGGGAGATGTTGTTAACTTTTCCTGGAGGCACACTTGGGACCATTAACTTCATCAGAATAGCTTCTTGAAAGGTCACCGCAGGTAAACAGAGTAGCAGCCCACACCACAGTAGCTGAGACCGGGGGTGTTCAGGTCAGGCCAATGGGTCCTCTCTGGGGCTGGGTGCACGCCCAACTCTGCACTCACTTTGTGATCTGTGGACTGACCCTGAACTCTGGCATGAGGCTGGCCTGTAGGGTGCAGGAGGTGGCCAGGGGCGCACCAGCTCCCGCTCTTCCCAACAGGACTTGCAATGATGCTGAGCTCCCTTCTTTTAAAGGGCATTCCCCTCATTATATGCCCACATTTATGGGCTTAACTTTAAGCCAAGTAAAGATTCCTGGTAAATCTCTGCGGAAATCTCTGGCCAAGCGTGGGCGCCTCCTTCCCTGCTCCCCGATGTCCCTCCCAGCCCCAGCTGAGTGACTGTCAGAGGAGCATCCCATATTCAGAGGACAGAGCTGAGTCAAAGATGGGTGATTCTGGGCCTCATGGTCCAGAGGGAGGGGAATGGGATCGGGGGCTCTCGGACCCCCTCCATGTCCACAACATGTATCAGAGGGTCTGGAGTGACATCAGGCTGGGCCTGAGGCCTGGGGTCTGATTGCCAACACCCCTCCGCCCTGGCAGGGCTGCCACCCTGACTCCGTGTCTCTGGTGGCCCCACCCCATGCCTGGCATCTCTGCTGAGCATCTCACCCACCTGCCTTCAGAGAGGAGGAAACTGAGGCCAGGATGTTGCCGAGGTCATAGGACTAATTAGTGGCAGTGACAGGTTCTGCTAGGACACTGACCTCTTGCCCTGCCGCCTCCCTGCCCGGCAGATTCCAGACCCCTGTGGCTCGTGCATGTCCGTCACAAACAGGGCAGACTGATGCCCGGGGTGGCTCAGTTTGCCCCGCTGCTCACCCTCTGTGCCTTGGCCCTGGCTGGAGCCTTCGGAGCCTGTGGGGCTACCAGGGGCCTGTCGGCGGGGCCGCCTGTGTGCCTGACCCTGCCCTGGTGCCCCGGCCTGCAGAGCACTGTGCTCCAGAGGCACAGAGATGGGGACTAGGCCCTGGGCGCTTGCCCTGCATGACATGCTGCAAAGTGGAGGCCTGTGTCTGCCCTGCAGGTCCACTCTGTGGATGGCCTTGGTGGGCACTAGAGGAGGTGCTTGGCAGCCTGCAGGCTCCTGTGAGCAATGTGGGGTGGGGGAGTGGAGAGGCCAAAACTGGGCAGGGGAGGCACCAGCTGGGAGGACCGCCCCTGCCCCAGGCAGGAGCTCAGCCCCAAGGAGGGGCTGGGGCCTCTGTCCCGGGAGCTCCTCAGACTGGCTTTGTCTGCGGCCAGTTCCCCCGCGTTGCTGATGGAACACACCAGAGATGGCAGCTGTCCCAAAGCTGCCTGAACCACAGCCAGGGCCAGCATGCCCTCCTGCTGAGACAGAAGCTTTTACAAGAGCCTCTGTCTGTCCCTTTGTCCAGGCTGCCAGTAAACACAAATTTTCAAGGTTGTGTCCCTCCGGTCCTCTGCAGAGGGAGCGCTGAGGCAGGATTAACATGCAGGAAGTCCATCAGGGGAAACACCTGGGAGACAGACGGGGATCCAACCAGGTGGGGGGTGTGGGCAGGGAGGGGCCGGGGACACCTCGGAGGAGGTTGCACTGCTGGGACATCAGTCACAGGCCCCACTCAAACACAGCGGGGACTTCAGAGCCCCTGGGGCCCTGGGCCCGTGGCCTCCCTGTGGTCAGAAGTCGAGTAGCATTCCCATGGGGGCCTTGGGGTCCAACCCTGCCTCTGCCCGTGCTTACCTGCAAATGTACTTAGGTCTAACCCACCTGGTTCCAAACAGGATTGAAATTGTCCTCAAGTGCAAGCCTGACTTCTGGTGCAGACACATGCCCTAAAGCCATCCCTCCCTGCTCCTCCCCACTAAGAACAACTACAGTCCATGGAAATAAAGCAAGAGACAACCAGAGGAGAGCTCTGGATGGTGGTCAGAGGCAGGTGAACAGCGGGGGGACCCCAGGCCCAGAGCAGCAGACAGCTCAGAGACCAGAGCACACCTGAGACAACAGAGGAGGGAGACTGAGGCTGGCCAATCCCAACCTCCGACCAGGCAGTGAGCACAGCCCAGGGGCTTGTCCCTTCCTTGGAAGAAACCAAGTCCCTCCAGCTGCATCTGGGGGTCGATCAGGAGCTCCGCCAGTAGTAAGTGACCAGGAAAGCGCTCTCCCTCCCTGCCCGGCCTGAGACTCTCCTTCCCCACTGGGAACCCAGGCACCGCCTGGCACTGGCAGGCGGCCCAACACAGCACGTGTCTGGCAGGGAATTCAGAAGATCCACTTCCCCACCACAGGTGGCACCAGCAGGGACCAGAGGGAGCCCCGTGGCATCAGATAAACCAAGCAGACCAAAATAGCACCACATAGGCTCTGGAATACAATGGCTGTTGGAACCACAGACCACAGAAGTGGGCCAGGACCTGTGTGGCAAAACTAAGCAGGGTGACTCCTGCTAAAATGAAAGGTTTCAATAGGACCCAGAGTCTCCTACATCACAGATAAAACGTCCAGGTCACAATTTTAAAAACCACCTCTCGTACCATACCAACAACCAGGAAAATCACAAATCGAACAAGAAAAGACAATCAATCAATGTTGCCAACACTGAGATGAATCAGACAGTGGGATCACTAACAAAGATGTTAAAGCAATTGTCATGAAAATGATTCATCAAGCATCTACAAATTCTTTTGAAACAGATGAAGGAAATAGAGACTATCAGCAAAGAAGCAGAAGTGATTGGAATGAGCCGTGTGGAAATGACAGAACTGAGTAACTCGGTACAGAAATAGAGAGGTGCTGGGTGGGCTCAGCCGTGGAGTGGGCTGGCAGGGGGGAGTCAGTGAACTTGAGGAGTGTAGAATGCACCTGTAGGAACAACAAGGAGAAAGTAGACAGAAAAAAATGAACAGAGCCTCAGGGACCTGTGGGACAATAAAAAAGGATTTTACATTTACATCTGAGAGTATTTGAACAAACAATGGCTGAGACGTCCCACATTTGGCATAAGACAAACCTACAGACTCAAGGATCCGAGCAAACCCCAGACAGGATAAATGCAAAACAATCTATGCCAAGACATACCACGATTAAACTTCTCAAAACTAAAGACAAAGAAAATCTTGAAAGTACCCAGAGAGAAGAAGCACGTTACTTACAGTGGACACACCAATTCCAATGGCAGCAGATTTCTCACCTGTGATCCCGGGAGCACTTGCAAGTGCTCAGAGAAAACACCGTCGCCCCACATTCTACGTCTGGCGGAGTTACGCTTTAGAATGAAGGGGAAACAAAGACAAAGTTCTCAAACAAAGGGAAAAAGCAAAACAAAACAAACTGAAAGACTTTGTTCCTACAGCACCTTCCCCAGACTACGGGTGAAGGGAGTTCTTCCAACAGAAAGGAAGTAATTAAACAAGGGATCTGTGAAAGGCTAGGAAGAGCATAAGTGCGGGTCGCCTTTCCTTCTGCTCGTGAGTTTTGTAAACTGTCTTTGATGATTGAAACAAAATCATAGCACAGTCTGATCCTCAAGACAAAGATGTCTCAAAATGAAGGGGGTGAAGGTGTGAGGAGGCGAGTTTCCACTTTTCCAAGTGGAAAACACTGGTCCCAGCAGACTGTGGTAGGTCATGTTTGCATATCATAGTACCCAGGTCGGCCTCTAGGAAACCATGTGAAGGTAAGCGTCAAATACACTGTGAATAGAACACTCTGGAGTCCTGCATAGGCGCACCGTACAGCAAGATTGTGAGAACTGAGCAGAGAAGTCAGGGGAGGCCAGCTGAGGCCGGGAGCCAGAGGAAAGCCACGTGAGACCCCGCACTGCACCCGTGCAGAACAGTGCGGCCACCTCACCTGAGACAGCGGCTGTCCCAGCCCCCTTGGCTGCCGCAGCAGAGCCCCACAGACGGGTGGCATAAGATGACAGGAGGCTGACCCACTGCCTGGGTTTGCCTGGGACTGAGGGGTTTCCTGGGAGTGTTTCTCAGGACAGCCCTGGGCAAAGCAGAATGGTTGGTCACCCCAATGAAGGTGGGAGGAGGTGGGCAGATCTGGGGGACATTCAGGAGTAGAATGGATGGTATTTGGCCATGAGTGATGAGGGAGAGGAGGTGTAGGTGACCACTGTGTCCTGGCTTGGCAACTGGAGGAGTGCAAAAAGAGAGGGGCTTGGGGGTGGTCTGAACGTGGGGTGCCTCTGAGACACCACGAGGTGGTGTCAGGTAAGCAGCCGAGTGGACGGGTCTGGCTCAGAGGACTTTGAGCTGCAGATACAAAGTGGGGTGTTGCCTGCTTGTGGACGGTGACAGAGCTGTGTCACTATAGCAGATGGCCGGCAACTGTGCATCGTTTCTCACGGGGGAGAAGCCGACTCAGAGAGAGCAGGTTGCGCAGCTCGTCCTGTGGACGTGCCTCTGCTGCCCTAGGGAAGCTTCTGGAGAATAGGAGGGTTTTGCCGAGGGCCGTGCGAAATAAATCCATTTGCTTTTGAGACGAAGATAACATAAGTACCTTCTGGATTAATATCAATCCCAGAAACAGACAAGACACAAGTAGAATAACAGGGAGTGACCTAAGAATGTGGTTTATGGGAAAACACAAAAATCAAACCCGTGCCCTCCGGAAAGAGCTGGCTTTGTCGGGATGGAGTCTGGCTTTCCGCATGGCCTGTGGGGCGGCTCCTCGACCAGTTTTTCCATGTCCCTTAAATGCCCTGTTCCGAGTTGCTCCTTTGGGGAAATGGGAAACGACTTCAAACTCGGAGAAGGAACAGCCCAGAGCCTGCCGCCCTCGAGTGGGGCAGGTTTTCTGGAACGAGGGCTGCTGGCTGGAACCTCGGCAGGCTCTGCCCGGCCCGCCCCGCCCCTCAAGTGCAGAGTCCAGAGCCCCCGGGCTGCATGGGGCGCCCTGGGGCACCGTCATGCCTCCTCCCGCGTGTTCACCTGGGGGAGCGACCTGCTGTCATGTGGATTTTCTTCAGCTTCTCCCACCTGTGGCTTTGGCTCTTCCTGGACCTCTCTGCCTCGAGGTTTGCCCTGTGATTCCTGGCTGTGCCCTCAGAGCTCACGGTAAGCCATGATCACCAGGGAGGTCACCTGCCCCACAGCATTGCGATCTTCTCAGCACCCTTTACTACTTACGATTATGGGTTTATTAGCCTATCTCTATTTTTATAGTGTGTTTTCCTACACATTTGTAGGTGCCCTGATGCTGAGGCTGTATCTCACTGTCCTCCTTGGATTTCATGGAATGGTCCCCAACCCTGTGATGGTTCAGAAACATCAGCTGTGGGATCCACAGCAGTGAAGGGCACATGGGGCAGGGCCGGCCCTCCGTGGCCATATTCACCCCTAATTTCTCCCATCAAAGCCGGTCCTAATGGTGTGGAGTGTCCTCTGAAGGTACCGTTGTAGCTGGACAGACATCTGTGAACATTCTCCTGCCTGAGCTGGGAGGCGAGAAATATGAGCTCACAGCCCGCAGTCCACATTTTTCTTCTGTTGGATTCTGGTCACTAACGCCAGTTCATTTCACCAAACAACAGCCTGGACGATGACAGTGGCAACATTGTAACATTGGAGGAAGAAAAAGGTCTTTTTTGGGAGACAAAAGTTATCATCAGCTTAAGTGAGAGAAAAAAAGTGTCATTTCGGTTGGATAAACCGAAATCAGAATGCTTTATTGATGGAATATTGATTTAAACCAGGTAAAAGATTACGAGAATGGTTTTAGAGAAAAGCAAGCTGTCCATGTGGCTGAGTTATCACGACCGACTCAAACCGTGAAAACACAGTCACTGGTGCGTGTGTGTGCCCCACCCAGTCGTGAGCTGTCCCTGCATTTCTCCCTCACCGTGAGTTCTGGGTGGGGGTTAGTGGTGGGGTGAGTCCAGGGCTGGGTTCTTGACTCTGGGGGACTGTGCCCACCAGGGGACATTTGGCAATGCCTGAAGGCATTTTTTGTTGTCACAGCCAGGAGGCACGAGCCTTCATCCAGTGGGTAGAGGGCACAGACGGCCCCCAGAACAAAGTCATCCCGCCTGGATGTTCATTGTGTCATGGGGAAGCCCTGGTCCAGGGACAGTGTAAGAATGCCTGTGATGCCATAATCCACTAAACAAAAATGCCCAATGGTTAAATGTGCCAAACAGCTCTGTGTCAAATTGTCAAAATTACTATGTAAGCATGCTGTATTGGTTTCTGTTGCTTATAACACAATGCCTGGAACTGGGTGATTTGTAAGAAAATGAAATTTATTGCTTACAGTTTCTGAGGCTGGGAGGTCCAAAGTCCAGGGAACACATCTGGTGAGGGTCTACCTTGGTGGTGGCTTCAGCAACACTGGGTATCACATTGCAAGATGGTGGGAAAGACTCTCATGTGCTCTCCTGTTGAAGCCCTCAGAACCACGCCCCTGACCACCACTGTTAATCCATTCACTGCTGCATGGTCCTACGATCTGATCACCTCCTCAAAGCCCCACCTTTCAATTATCATAATAGGATGTCCCACCCTCTTAACAGTCACAGTGGGGATCAATCTTCTAATACATAAAACTTGGGGGACACAATTCAATCCACATCATATGTCCACGGTGCAGCCTCAGAGCAGGACCACCAGGGGTTTGGTGTCAAAATAGCCACATCAAATGTAACTGTGCACGGCCCCTTAAAGAGGCATTCAGCAGAATGCCAAAAAGATTTAGATTGTGCGTGAAGACAGGGACATAATGGAGAAGAAGAAGATGAGATTTGTAAAGACCGTGTACAACCTGGAGTCCTCTTCTTGCAGAAAGGTGATGGCTGGCATTGAAAACCACTTAGGGCAGTAGGACTGGCATTAACAGAGTTTTCCATTGTGTAGTATACGTAACTTGTGTGTGTATGTGGATGTGTACATATAACAAATGTTATATAAATGCACGTGTATACATACATGCACACACAACACACATGTGTTGGTCATTCTGAGCTGGGTTTTCCTAGGACAGCCTGTGGATTCCTAGAACACAATGTCAAACATGACCTTTATTTCCTGCAAATTTAGGAATGTTTTCTTGAATTTCATCTTTGAAAGTTTGTTTTCATTTGTTTACTTCTCTTCTTCACGTCCGTCTTTTACATTTATCATTCTCTAGTCTTGGTTTTCACTCTTTATTCGTAACAAACCCATTTTGCTTACTCTTCCATGTTTTCACAGTCTGGTTTCTATGTTCTGCTTCTGTGTGCTCTCACTCTCTGATGCTTTTTGTTTCTTTTCCACGTCTTCTCTGCATTTTGCCTGCTTATTTTTCCATTGCCTTCTGCCATCTCATTGTGTCTTCCCTGAGCTCTCATAGCTGTTTTGAGCTCTTGTTTTAGAGAGATGATTATCTCCTTGTTTACATGCACCACATTTTAATGCAATTTTTATTTGTTCTGGAGCAATTTTTTGATGGTGTGTGTTCTTTGCCATTTGTTTTTCTGATTGCCATTTTCCTTATTTCTTGCAACATTTTGCATAGATCCTTTATGATTATTAATCATCTTTGAATGTGGTCAGTTCTCTACAGACCTTCCCTTTGCAAGAATTTCATGTGAAACATGGTCAAAGCCATTTTCTGGAATTGCTGGAAATTTCCGTGGTCTCAGGAAAGGTCCTCACACACAAGCCTGTGTGCACAGGGTAAGTCTGGTCAGTTGGGTTTGGCCTGGACTTCCCAGCAACAGTGGTCAGCCCCATAGGGGCCTCTCCCCACCTCACCTGCTCTCAGTGTTTCCTAGATTGGTCAAAAATGATGTTTTTATTTTGGCCTCTCTGTTTCCTCGTAGTTTACAAGTAATTTCATTGAGGACAGAGAACATAGATATTTTCCCCATTATTTTAAGCTGGAAGTCTATACCTACACATTCAATCCTCTGTATCTGTGAGTTCCACATCTGCAGATTCAACCAGCCTCATTTGATTTCAACCAATCAAAAATATTCAAATAAAAATAACAATACATGGGCCAGCCCCGTGGCTCACTCGGGAGAGTGCGGTGCTGGTAGCGCCGAGGCCGCGGGTTCGGATCCTATGTGGGGATGGCCGGTGCGCTCACTGGCTGAGCGTGGTGCAGACAACATCGTGCCCAGGGTTGCGATCCCTTTACTGGTCAAAAAAAAATAAGAATAATAACAATACAACAATGAAAATTAATACGAATAAAATATAGTATAACAGCTATTTATTTACATAGCATTTACATTGTATTAGGTATTAAAAGCAATCCAGAGATGATCTAAAGTATTCGGGAAGATGTGCGTAGGTTATATGCAAATACTACATCATTTTACATAAGGCCCTGAGTATCCATGGATTTTGGTATGGAACCAGTCCCCCTCAGACACAAAGGGATGAGTGCACATAAATTTTTTTCAACATTAACCAAATTATATCTAATTATATCCACTCTAAGATGTGGGTTTGGTGGTTCTCTACTAAACTTGCACAGTCTTTACCACATGCTGGGGTGGGAGGGCTGTGTGGGGATGACAGCAGAAGCTGGGGGCCCTGCTCACCCCCTTCAGCCCTCACACGTGCAGGAACACCAGCCACTGAATCCCCCTGAGTGCCTTGTTTTGCCCCCAGAGCCTGCTCTCCCCAGGATAGGACAGGCTGGCTGCTGGGGAGCTAGCACCCTGGGGAGAGCCCACACTGTGGTAAGAGAGCCGGCACAGACACGCCCAGCCCCTCGCCCAGGAGGAGAGTCCTGGCGTCCACAGCGTGTGTACCTGTCTCCAGGGTGGCCAGTGGATTGAGTGCTTGTGCAGCAGCTGACTTGATGAACGGGCCTGCAGTTCCTTTCCTGCCTTGCTTCCTCACTCCAGGGTTTGTGGGGTCGTCTCCCAAGTGAACGCTGCTTTCAGATCTTGGTCTCGGGGTTACTTCTGCGGGGTCCATGCTAAGACAGGCCTTCTTATTACTGTGCTCCCAAAAGATGCAGACCCACGGCCCGAGTGCTGGACGAGACAACCGAGACAAAGGCCCTCTGGCAGATTCTGGGGCCTGGAATTATACCTGCACTTCCTTTTTACTCATAAACTACCTGAGTGATTGGCTAGAATTCCATGCTCTGCTGGTCCAGTGATGCTGGACCAGGATGGCAATGTGCGTCCGGGAACCCAGGACAGTGGGATCCAAGGACTGTGAGTTCTCCTGGTTTCCAGAGTGCTGGGAGCATTTACTTCCTCACGCCCATGGTCTAGAAATGTCTTGCAGAGCTTCCCTGAAGGACAGAAGGCAGCCCCACCCATCATTTGGGGATGCCTATGACATGCTTCCAGAGAAAAGACCTGTCTACAAGCCAAGTCCAGATGTGGAGAATCCACGGTGGTGAGGAGTAGCAGTAACCAACCTGAAGCAGGTCCCCAGAGCTCTTTGCTTGGCAGGAGCACTGACAGTGGAAATCTGTGCGTCCATGTCCATTTTTTCGTGCACAACCAGATGATACGTGCACAGACTTGCTTTTCTAAAGTGACCACAGGACACGCGCTGTCGAGAGGGCTTATTCACTCATTAATTTTCAATCCAGTAGAGGACGCAAAACTGCTCTTGGTTTTGTGAACTGGCAGGTGCAGCCAGGGCTCCTGCAGCTCACACACAGAGAGAAGCCCACAGCAGCCCAAGTTTGGACGACATCCCAAGTGGATGAGGAGAGAAGGGAGGGACGGTGGCAGTAATCACAGCAATAGTGAAAATGTCACGGAATGAGGTCAGCCCTTCGGGAGCACTTACTTGGCAGACTGTTCTTGTCTTGTGTTACCCGGCTTGACTCTCTAGAGCAGGTGTTTTCAACCCTTGGCTCTGTGACATTTTGAGCGGCGTACTGCTTGGTGGCAGGGACCATCCTGGACATGGCAGGATGAGCAGCGTCCCTGGCCACCACCCCTCCATACTGGGAGTACCCCAGTCGTGACAATCACAAGTGTCTCTGGACACAGCCACATGTCCCCTGTGGTTTAGAACCTCTGGGATGGAGCATCCGCAGACTTCAGTGGTCTCGGGCTGGAGGCAGAGGCACAGGGGAACTCTGGACCGAGGCACTTCCTTTCCTACTCTCTTCCCTGGCATCTCTCCACCTTCCCTCTGCCTCCTCCAGTTCATGGCAGGACTTTGGCATTTAAAGACCTGGGTCACGTGTGTGGTTTGTGTCTTCCTCTCCGTCGCCTACAAAGGTCTGCTTCTAATCTACGAGAAATGACTAAGGGAGGGGCTATAAACCGGCCTTCCCGCAGGCCCAGAGGCAGCGTGAGCCACTTCTTTCTGTTTCTTGGCACTTTTGCTTAGAGCCTTGGACAAGCTTCCCAGAGGCCTGGCCTCCTCCCAAGCAGCCGCGTCCTGCCTGGAGCTGGGCGCTGCCGGGAGGACCCCCGAGAGGAGAGGGCCCTCCCTGACGGGTCTCCCTTTCGCTTCTAAATTGAGGAACTTGGAGACACTGCACAAAATACAGTAACTGGACATGACCTTCAGACAGAGCAGGCCTCTACCTGATGGTGGAAGAGAATAATGCCTTTTGTAATATTGCTGAAATATCAGTGTTTGTAAAGGTTGCTACAGAAACACAAGAGAGTGCAGAATCCAAAATAGAGTGTCTAGACAAACTCCTACTGTCTGACCTTTGATGTATTTCCTAATCCCCCTGATCTTGCCAAGCAGATCGGTGACTAAGCAGCAGTCCACTTTACACTCTGTCATAAAGGCCTGACGAGGCCCAGGTCACCGTCATAAATTTCAGTCTGGCTGCTGGGCGGCGCGGGGCTCTTCCACCGGCTCGGCTCCCGTGTGCTTTCTGAGCTGCGCTGTGTGTCTGGGTCGCCGTGAACTAATTTCACGTCTGAGTCCAAAAGCCACAGGGCTGTGAAAAACAGAACTCACTTTCAGCCAGCAGGGCCCCAGAGTTTACATAAAATGTGGAGAGGAAGCCTGGGCGCTGCCTCGGGAAGGGGTCCGGGGAGGGCGCCTGCAGTTGCTCGGGCTGCACCCACGACACGACATGACACATGGCGGTGGCTGTGCCGAGGACCCGACCCTTCCTCCTCGGGTGCTCCCCTGCTCTGGGCTCTGGCTGAGCTTTTCAAAATAAAATGTGGAGAGGAAGCCTGGGCGCTGCCTCGGGAAGGGGTCCGGGGAGGGCGCCTGCAGCTGCTTGGGCTGCACCCACGACATGACATGACACATGGCGGTGGCTGTGCCGAGGACCCGACCCTTCCTCCTCGGGTGCTCCCCTGCTCTGAGCTCTGGCTGAGCTTTTCAAAGCAGCCTGCGTGACACACGGGGAAGGCTGTCCCAGTCCGCTGGACGCATAAGCACGCCGGCCTCCAGGGCTGGGCTGGTTCTCGTCGTCCTGAGCGCGAAGTTCTGACGTTCAGGAACTTTCGGCGGCCACAGGAGGGGAGGTGGCCGTGGACTGCGGCGGTGAGGGGTGGCCGGCCGGGAGGAGTCGGGACGGACGGACGGTGTGGGGCACCTGGGGCTCCCGGGCAGGGCCGCAGACATTCCAGGCGGGCTGGAGTCCCGGGAGTGGGCGCATGTGCCATGTTTTCCACGGTGTTTTAAACTCACTGTGATCGTTTCCACTGGGACCAACCTCCAGTTTTAAAATGGAAACCGGTAGTAGGGTACGACGTGTTTTACTGGAAAAGAGGCGCCTTTGCCAGAACAACGCTGGTGCCATAAGTGAGGGTTGCCCGCATCTTCATGCTGTTGCCACCCGGCCAAATGCAGTAAATTATCTGTGAAGAAGGAAAACGAGAAACCTGCACCAGACCGTGCAGCTCCTGGACCAGAAGGTGAAATGAGAGCGTCTCTGTAAACCTCCTGCAGCCGAGCCACGCGGGGGCGACGTGAACGGATCTGGCACCAGGTGTTCTACGGCCAAAGTGTGTTCCAGATGTGCCAGAGTTTGAAGGGGGAACATCTTTACTGCACAGCACACTGATTTTCCATAAATCTCAGAAACAAAAGTTCTGTGGAGTCTTCTGACTGAGGTGAGTTTGAGGGCGCAAGATCGGGAGATCTTCAGAAAACACTGTCACTGAATGACAGAAAAGTCAAAATGTTTCTCTGAACTTGTCATGAGTTGTTCATGGTGAGCCTCTGAAATTCCCACTGAGGCCAGTGCCTTGAGTTCCACACCCACGTGACCCTCAGAGGCTGAGCAGGGTGTGCTGCCCCGGGGATGGGGGCCAGGCCCACCCACTGCCACCAGCCCAGGGCCCTGTGGTTCTCTGACTGGCAGCCTCACTGGTGACTGCGCCAGGGACACTGGGTGTGATCTAGAGACATGCTAGTGTCATGATTATGGCATCTGGTGGGTGGCAGCCAGGGGTGCTGCTGGCATCCGGCAGTGCATGGGACGCCCACAACCAATGATCGTACAGCCAGTGTGTCCTAGGGCCCAGGCAAGCAGAGAGCCCACTGTAATTAAAGGTGCACAAGCTGGGGGCAGGGGCGTGTGTGACCAAGGCCGCTGGCCAGGCTCACCTGGTACAATGCCCAGCCCTGGGTTTTGTAGCCCAAGCTGGTGAGGGGTCAGCCCATGGCCTGCAGCAGGGACCAGACACAGCTGTGCCATGTGGCATCTCCACCTCTGCAGTCGGGGTCGACAACTGGCAAGAGCTGGCCTGCAGGAGCTGAGGCAGTCCCAGCCTGAGGGACCTTGGTTAGGGCTGCCTGGGGAGCTCTTCTCACTAATCCACTCCTGTCACCATCACATCAGGGCAGAGGGCCTGCGGACCCATTGTGGGACCCTCAAACTCGGCTCTTGCAGTCTGCCACACACAGCCCTTCCCAACAGGTCCTTAAGCCCCCTACTGGCACTGGGATCCTGGGGCTTGACATGGTCACACTCTTAGCTCTGCCTGCTCAGGAGAAGGACTGAACGATGCCCTGAGCTCTGGGTCTGGGGGAGTCTACTACCCCCTCACTACCATGGCCCTGACTATCCCACCGTAGCTTTAAACAATGCCCCGAGCAGAAAGGCAGCATGACTGGACTCGTGCTGCTGCGTTTGTGGCATTGGGAAGGCATAACAGTTTGTATCGCAGGCTAAAAAGAGAACCTAACAGTTCTGCGTGTCTCTTCCAGTCACGTAACTGTCATGTGTTTTTGATGAAGTGAGTTATTTGGAAGAAACGGACATTATCCAAACATAGAACTTCTGGAAGATTTGAAGAACCTTGGATGGCAAGGGGCCCATCTTTGTAAGCTGGCTCCCTCTCTGACCCTCAGGCGTCTGGACCACAAGGGCCAGGGTCTGGGCAGAGGGTACGGGAGGCCTCTGGGCTGATCTCCAGCCAGGAGAGCCAGGCCGTGAGGGGACGAGCCAGAGTAGCGGTGGAGGGACCCTGGCCCCGCACAGCAACCAGAGTGTCCAGCACGTGTCGTGGGTACAGAGGATGCCTCAAGGCCCTGGTTCTGCTGCGGACCAGCCATAACGTGCCACCTTGGCCAGTCACTTAAGGCCTCTGAGCCTCAGTTTCCTTCTCTGTGAGAAGGGAATAGTGATCTCCCAACAGGTCTATTCATGAATGCTTTGGGGTCTCTAATTCACAAGCTTCCAAAGCGTTTTCGTGAAGGGGCTTGGCTGTCCTCTGGGCATGAAGCATTGAGGGTTTCCTACCTGGCTACTGACTGGATTTGCTGCCTGTGGTCCTGTGGGGACCGTCATGAGCCCCGGGAGCTGGCCTCTTTGGGATCTTGGCCTTGAGTCCTCAGCTGTCTGTCATTTGCATTGATCTGCCAGGATCTGGAGGTGCTGGGATCTTCCCAGGCCCGCAGGTCGGTCTCGGGCCAAACGTTTGTCCAGAGAGGGGTGCTGCTGTGAGCTCTGGGCCTGTGGGCCCGGCTTCCACCCAGGCATGAGGGCCAGGCCGAGCTGTCCTCCTCAGTTCCATAGTGTTCTGTCTTGCAGGTCTCATTTCTCAGGCTGCCCCAGGTTCTCTTGGTGGCTGTGTGTGTATCAGTCAATATGTAAGGAGGACTGAAGTCACCCTGGCTCGCACATCCATGCTATTGGAAGCAGATGCCAACTTGGCTACTGATTACAGTGCCGAGGTAATTTCCCCAGATTGCTGCATGATGACAGCGACCGCCCTCAGAGGCAGCCAGGTGGGTGCCCAGCCGCGAGCACCAGGCCAGAGCAGCTCCTTCTGCTGAGGGGGACCCCAGCAGGTCGCCCTGGGGGGCTGCCCGGATGCTGCAGAGAGTGGGCACTTTCAGGTGGGGGGATGGAAGGTGGTGGCCCACATGTGTTCTGCACCCCCAGCAGTACCAGCCGTGCTGTGCGTGCTGCTGTAGAGTCAGGATGCCTCACACCCAGAGACACCAACTGCAGCCATGACACGGTTGTCACCAAAAGGTACACTGAGACACTGCAGGGTCTTTCTGACTGAACCCCTGAAATTCATCCCATTGCTCTGGGAAAAAAATCCACTCAGGAGCACTGCAGGGTGTGACTTTCTCAGAGGACGTGCCCACCATGCAGGCCTGGGGGGACCCTTTCCCCTCTTCCTTCCACCTCCAGGTGGTCCTGGCACCTGGCCTGAGGATTTACAAGTTCCCCAAATCCACTGCGGTACATATGGACTCTGACCCTCTGACAGTCACATGCTGAAGTTTTCACAGAACATGCAGGCACAACTTCCTGGCTTGACACAGAAGGTGCAGGAAGCACAGAACAGACGTGGACATTGGTCTGTCTGAGCTCTTTTTTTTTTTTTTTCCTTTTTGTCTTTTTTCGTGTCCGGCAACGGATCGCAACCCTCAGTGTCGCGCCCGTACCGGACTGGGACCAGCAACGGGATCGCAACCCTCGGTGTCGCGTCTGCACCTCGCTCAGCCAGTGAGTGGCCGGTCTGTATGTGGGATCCGAACCCTCGGCGGGAGCGCCCCCGCACTCCCAAGCGGCCGGGCCGGCCCATGTCTGAGCTCTTTTTAGCTCTATTATTTACTATGCTTGTGATCCCACTTCACCACCAAAATGACGCTCACTGGAGCCACTTGACGATGAGTAGAGGGAGAGAGAGCACGGGGTCTGGCATGCATGGCAGATGCACAGTCAGACTTACTAGAAACTGCTTCTTCTGAAGAAAAACTAGAAACAAGGGAAAGATAATTTTACCAATAATCCCACCACCTTTACCAAAGTACTATCCTCTGTGATCTATTTCCTCCTGGTAATTCTTCCCGTGTGGTTCCCCACGGGAGCCTGTATATGCATGTGACTGTGTGCACACGTTCCCTGCTGCCGAAGAAACTTCACGCTCACATCGACGGCTATAACGTTTCCACCGAGTGTCTGTGTCCCACTCTCCTTAAGCATTTCCCATCTACTGAGCACTAAATACGAGTCCTGGTGTGGGCGTGTGCCTGCGTGAGTGCGCCTGTGTGCACACACCTGAGTGTCTTGAACGTGGAGAGGTGCCGTGGGGCATGGGGCCTTGTCTGCACAGTGAGAGTTGGGATCCGGGTGCCTTCGTCCATTCCAGCTGCTGGAACGAAATGCCACAGGCTGGGTGGTTTATAAACAGCAGCGCTCAGGCCTCGCCGTTGTGGAGGTGCCAGCAGATTCTGTGTCAGGTGCGACTGTTTCCTGGTTCACAGATGGTGCCTCCTAGCCGTGTCCACACATCTCCACACGGGCAAGGAGCAGGCAGCTCTCTGGGGCCTCTTTTCTGGTGCCCTAGTCACATCAGGAGGGCCCCACGCTCATGACCTCATCTAAACAAAATCACCCCCAGAGGCCCCACCTCCCAGCACCACACGCTGTGGGGTTAGGCTTCAACACACACATGGGGGGACACGAATATTCACACTACAGCACCAAGTCCTAAAGGACAGCCCCCAATCAGAGGGACAAAGTCTGTTACTGGAACCTGCTTCCATGGTACCCTACTTTAGCGAATGCTCCAGCCTCTTTTCCAAGAAAACACAGGCCTTCCGAGGTGTGACCCAGACCAGCCTCTGAGTGCTCCACACAGGCAGGGGACAAGTCCTTATCCATGGCACGTCCCCACCCACTGCACGTCCTCACCCACTGCATCCGACCGTCCGAGGTGGGTCCCCCATTTTACATAGTGCCCGTGTCAGTCCCTCCCCCCTGCACCTCCCTCTTGAGACATCTCTCTGGCCGCTGGGGCATCTGAGCCTGTCTGAGAGTGTGGAGTCACCAGGAGCACACTTGGGGACACCTCAGGGCTCAGCAGGAAGAGCCATCCAGAGGGGACCCTGTTGATGTCCTCGGCTTCCTCCCCTCCCTGCTAAGTCACCCCTAATAAAGCACAGACACTCACATGCTTTGGGGTCTGCTCCACTGGAGGCCCAAACAAAGTCACCCCACGGCTGCCTGGTCTCAGCCTACGGAGGCGGGACGTGGGAAGAGGGTCTTGAGGAGCAGGGAGACATCGTGGTAGGACCCCGATCCCTTTGTGTCGGGACACGAGCTGCCCAAGACAGCTCGAGAGCCGCACACCCACGAGGAATGTCCAGACGTTTTGACAAATTCAGACTCACTGGAAAGATCATTAAGTGCTGAAAGCCGAGCACAGACAAGAAAAGACGGTCTTGCTGAGCCCAGTGCTCCTTAAAGTTCATTTAATTGTTTTCCCAATTCCCCGTCGAGCTCGTAGCCACCCCGCCCTCCCTCCCCACAGACGCGGCGCTCCAGCCAGGAATTGCTGCTGCCGCAACCGGGGCCCCGTTTGGTGTGGCCTCCGCTGGCTGAGGAGAGAGAAGACCCTACTGGGGCAGTGCTGGGTGCTTGGAGGCCACCCGGGCCTCGTCCACAGGCCCCTTCCCTTTTGTTTGCTTGTTGAAGACCATTGTCTCCCCACCAGTATGGCCTAGAATGCACAGGCTGTGTTCCCAGGATGGGGTCTCAACAGGTTACGCTGGAATTCAGCCATCCAAACGCACTGCACAGTGCCTGGCTCGGGGCACAGTCCTGTGGAGACGATGGACCTGCATTTGTCCAGAGCGCTGGCCGTGACTCCAGCACAGCCTGGTCATCTGCCGGCCCCAGCATGTCAAGTGCGAGCTCATGGAGTGAGGAAGCGGCACTGCCGACAGGGGCAGGGGACGTCCTCTGGGCTGACAGCCTGGCTCACACCCGGTCCTGGCCTGCACACCACTCTGAATTGCAGTCTCCTCGCCAGTGAGAGCAGGGGTGACAGGCCTGCGGCACCGAACACTCACCTCCCGAGCCCTCGGGTCACCCTTCTTTGGAAAAGGGGTTCTTGCAGATGTGATCCAGACCAGGTCCCTAGGGGGTCCCTAAATCCAGTGACTAGTGTCTTTATTAGAAGAGGAGAGACAGATGCAGAGAGAGGCTGTGGGATGTGGGGGCAGAGACTGGAAGGAGGTGGCCTCAGCCCCAGAAGGCCGGGGATGGTGGCACCACAGGGAGGGACAGGCGGGACCCTCCCTGCAGGTTCAGACACAGCCCTGCCCTCCCTTTGACTCTGGACTTGTGGCCTCCAGAACTCAGTAGAACTAGCTCCTGCTGTTTTAAGTCACTAGTTTGTGGAACTTCGGTTCAGCAGCCCCAAGAAACTACAACAATGAGTTAAACAGGAAGAAAAAGTTCATGTGGGTCCAGGATGTCCACGGGGCACTTGGAGGCCAGCAAGGGTCAGTTGCCCCATGTCCACTGTGGGGGGCATTCATCTCAGCCTCATGGAAAGGGGCTAATTCCTGCTCAGGACCCGGATCCGGGGGCTGCAGCAAGCTGGTGTGGCTCAGCTCCGTCTGGTACGTTTGGAGTCGCAGCATCCTCTGGGCCAGCAGGACCCTGTGCAGCCCCTGTGGCCATGGGCTCCTTCTGCTTTGGAAAGGAGGACTGAAAATAGACCGGCGAGCTGTACGTGCTGCCTCTCCTCCTGTCACCCACACTCCCTAAGAGGTGATGAGAGGCCGCCTCCAAGAGGACGGATTAGGAACCCACCTGTGCTGATGTGGCCCTACCGTGGTCCCTCAGAGGGAAGCCGAGGCAGGAGCTAATGGCTTGCTCCAAGCCACAGCACAAGGGACACTGGAGCCATCATTGCTGCCACATAGACAGTCCATTTAGTGACTGCCTAATGCTGCCCATTAGGGTTCTTCTAATAAAGTCCATTTGCTGAGGAAAGGGTGGAGGCTAGAAACAGCTCTGGCCATCCACGATTCCTTCAAATCTAGGTGAACACAGGGCAGCACTTTCTCAGCTCCAGGGCGCAACCAAAATGGAGAGGAGAGAGTGTGTCCCGGGAACAAGCAGCACTAAGGAGCGTTGGGAACCAGGAGCGCTGGGGCAATGCCTGAAGGTGCATGTGTGCACGTGTGAGCGGCGTGCATGCATGTGCATGCGTGCTGTGGTGAGTGTGTTGGCAGCATGTGTACACATGTGAGTGGTGTGTGTAAGCATGAGTGGTGTGTGCATGTGTGTAAGCATGTGAGTGGCATGCACGTGTGTGCATGTGCACTGTGGTGTAAGTTTGTTGGCAGAATTGTTCATAGGTGTGAGATGTGTACGCATGTGCAAGCATGTGAGTGGTGTGTGTATGTGCACTGTGGTGTGTAAGTATGTTGGCAGCATGTGTACATGGGAGTGGCATGTGTGCACAGGTGTGAGATGTGTATGTAAGATGTTCGTGATGTGCATATGGGTGCATGTGCACTGTGGTGTGTAAGCATGTTAGCAGCATGTGTGCACAGGTGTGAAATATATGTGTGCCTGTGTAAGCATGTGAGTGGTGTTTGCATGTGTGTATGTGAGTGGTGTGTGTGCATATGCACACGTGTATGTGAGTGCAAGCATGCACGTGTGTGAGTGCATGTGCGTGCCAGAGCCTGAGTCTGCACCACATCCCTAATTGTTCACTTTGGAGAGAAACTTCCGCTAATTCATCCTTGGACTTCACAGAAGCCGCTTCTTAAATCCTGCTGTAGGGGGAGGTGCCGTCTCACCCATGTGCTTGGGTTCTAAGGCTGCTTTCCAAAATGAACAGTTGGAGAGATGCTTTCCCCAACTGTGAGCTACTTGCTTCCAAAACCTCCTCAGGACTTTGCAGCCAAAGACGCACTCCAGGCAGTGGGCTTCCGGGTGCCCACAGCAGCCCGAGGGGAGCGTGGCCTCCAGCCCTTCCCTGGGGGCGCCTGAGCCCCTCCTGAAGCTCACCCCCAGCTCTATCCAGAAGCCCAGACCAGTAGGGCAGCTGCCTTCGCAGGTACTGGGATGAGAGTGAGCAGGCTGGACTTATTCATGCTAGTGTGTGAGTGGCTAGTGGCCTTTTGATAGTCCAGACAAGCTGTGTTTTCAGACCAGGACACCACTTTCAATCCCCATTGACCTCTAACTGGTTGCTTTTTGGAGTTAACAAAGTGAAGTGGGAATCCCAGAGAGCAGATGTCAGGGGAGGATAGAACTGCCAGTGCCATGGGTGGCTGCAACTCTGTGCACAGGGCTGACTGTGCTCCCCTCCATCTATGTCTGTCCCACGAGGCACCTCTCATGTCTGTGTCTGTCCCCTGACACATTGAGGGGAAACGGTGAGCTCTCCCCTTGCCAGCACACCGTGCTGTCCCTTGTCCCCAGTCCCCTCTAACAATAAGATAGGTGCTAGAGCAAATGACACTGAGGGCTGGGGCAGGAATGGTGTGCTGGCTGTGGTCATCCACATCATGGCCCATGGGGTCCGACCCTCTGGCAGGCCACAGCTCACACCATCGAGCAGATGGGTGCTCTGGGTGGTCCCCGTGGGCTACTCTGCCTCAGGCAGCCTTGAAAACAGGCTCCCCAGGTAGCCCCTTGTTCTGTCTCCTGCTCTGTGCTCACTCCTGTGGGACCGGCCGGCCATCTCACCCATGGCTCAGGACACAGACACTGCAGCCTTCCTGATGGGCGTTCCTCACACGTGGAGACGTGGGGCTGGTGGGGCTGTGTCCCGAGGCCCAGGTGATGCAGCTGACAGCTGGCGCCCCTCGTATCCTCAGCCTCTCAGGACCTCATGGAGCCACCTGGCCTGGACGTTGGAGGCCTGGGCTCCTCCTGGGCCCTCATGGCTCCTGCACTGTTTTGATGCCTCTAGCAGTGGTCCCAGGTTGGCAGGACACCCAGAGGACCCCTGCAGGAGTGCCATCCTTGCCTGCATTGGGGCTGGGCTGCACTGTCCTGCCATAGGCTTCCAGCTCACCAGAATACCTGGAGCTCAGAGTAATCTCCTTCCCTTCCTCTTGTCAGCCAGCCAGGCCCAGAGAGGTGCTTTGTCTGGGCGGCTGTCCCGCTGGGCACAGCCGTGGAGCAGCCGGGACAGTAGGTCTGCATTTGTCCCCCCTCCTCATTTCCATTTATGTGACGGGATGGCTTGTAGCTGCTGCAGTGGGAATGCCCACGGCTTCACATGCCCGCTGCAGGGGGTGGGGGCCGCCAGCACCGCTGGAGCAAATCAAAGCCCCCCCTTCAGGCCCGGCACCAGGGAGAGCCGTGCCCACTCGAGCGCAGTCTCAGCGTCCAGTGGAAGAGCCTGTGCACGGGAAACAGGGAGGCCCATGAGCTGGTGCGGGTCAGGCCATGGCGCTGAGCTTTGCTGACGAGGGCGTGCTCATCTCCCCACTGCAGTTCACTGGAAACCTCCTCCCCAGTGTGTTCCCACCCGGGAGAAACTTCCCCATGGAGCCTCGCCACAGGGTGACTGCAGACCTGCATCCCCTGAAGCGCTGCCAGAGCACAGCCGCTCCCGGCGCGTTTACACCAGTGGAAGAGGTGCAGAAGTTACAGGAACCACTCGGTCTGAATGTGACCTCGGTCTGAATGTGACCGCGGCCTGAGAGAGCTGCAGGCACGAGGATCCTCTCCCGCACTGAAAGCACTTTGTGTTTTTGGCTCGTTGCATCCATCAGCGCATCAGCCGTGACCGAGGTGCCTGGACTGCACGAATAAGCATTTTTCCAAACTGAGAGTCTGACCCAGCAGCACCAATAGAGATGGGCCGCAGACTCGTGACCATTTTCCTCACCTCCCCTTCTCCCTCCCATGTGTTTCTTTCTCTGGCCAGCATGGGACTATTGAAAAAGAAAAGGACGTGGCAGCTCCGCAGGGCCGGCTGTCAGCGAGCCGAGGGCCCCGGCGCCCGCCCCCACAGCCTCAGCCTGGGCAGAGCCTCTGCCTGCCGCGGGCGCCTGGGTGGCCGGGCGGGGTTCGGGCCCTCGGGGCCACCTCCACCTGTGAACAGCTGCTCTGGCAGCTGCGAGTTAAGATCGATTTGGGAGTGAACGCGAACTCTGCAAGATGTGCTGGGAGATGGTTAGGAGGCGGGTCCTCGGATCCTCTTTGTTGGCAGTTCTGTGCGTGGTTTCCCAGCTCCTCTCTGAGGTCTGCTGGTCCACGGTCGCCTCTAAATCTGTGTTTCTGTGGATTCTTCCAGCAGGCTTGTCCTTCTCGACCTCCGAGCCCTGTCACAGCCACTGTTGGCCGAGATGTTCTTCGAGCGGGGCCCGGCCTTCACCTCGGGCCAGCATACACCGTGCCATGGTGGCAAATCCCGTCTCCTGTGCCGGCGGTAGCACTGGAGCAGGGCCCCTGCGTCAGGGCTTCCACGCAGGGCCCCACGGCTGTGGTGGCGCCTGGTGTCACCAGGTCGCATTTGCAGCATGGAGTCTCTCAGGGACCCTGATGTCAACAGCCCTTCTGGTGTTTGGCCTCCGTGATGGGAAATGTGGGGGTCTTTACTCTTCCCTCTTGGCCGTGGGGACTCTGCCGACGGGGCTGAGGTAGAAAGGGGGTGAGCAGCCCCTGATGTGGCTATTTGCTCCATTTGAAAACACTTCTTTCACTTAACAGGCACGGAGGACTTCATTCCACGGTGTTTGTGCACGGGCAGTCTGTAGGGCACGGCCCTCCCTTGTGAAAAGTCAGAGCAGGACTGTGCTGCCAAGACTGCTGCACCTCCAAGTTGAACACAGCATCCCACCTGCTTCAATGTTAGTTTAAGTGGAAGCAATTAGGCCTGCAATTTAGCTTAATCATCTGACAGATTTTGTTTTTAAAATCTCAGCCATTTAGGAGTTAAAATTTTAACCTCAGCTTCCACTGTTTAAATATTGCAGGAGTCCAGAATCGGCCACGCCAGTGGGGTCTCGGAACTCGCTGGCTGCCCAGAGAGCAGATCTGGAGAAAACAAAAGTGACAACACAGGGTCCTTCTAGGACACAGGTTGACCCAGCAAAGTGTGTGAATGGTGGAGATTTCAGACGTCCCTTCGGCTGTGCCGAGTGTCCCCAAAGGCAAGGCCCATCCGATTCAGCCCCTCAGAGGGGAAGCAGCGTCTGCTGGGGCTAAGCGTGCTGGGCCCCGCTGTGGTCTGGATGTGTGTCCCCCCAGAGCTCGTGTGGGAGCTTGATCCCTGGTGTGGCAGTGCTGAGCAGCAGGGCCTCTGGAAGGTGTCTGGAGTGAGGGCTCTGTCCTCAGGGGTGGATCAATCCATTTGTGGGTGAACAGATGGGTGGGGTATCAGGGAGGGGCTCTGGTGGCTTTAGAAAGAGAGACAGGGAGGATGTTGGGAATGTCCTGTGCCCCAGGACCTGAAGAGAGTCCCCACCAGCAAGGAGGCCCTCACTAGAGGTGACCCTGGACCGTGAACTTCCCAGCCTCCCAAACTGTAAGAAATAAATTTCACTTTCTTACAAATTACCCAGCTTCAGGTATTCTGTGATAAGCCACAGAAAAGTGACTGAGACATGGAGGTAGCCTCTGAGGGTGTTCCTGTTCCCTTTGAAATCAGCGGCCTGACACCCTGTCTTCAGCTAAGTCCTCGAAGCAGCACAACAAAGCACCTCCACCCTTCTACCGGCGGGTCACCCGGCTCACCACCTCTGCCAGCACTTCACTGACTTCGCCGTCCACCATGGTCACCTCCCCGTTTTCTTTGTCCTGCGGGTTTTGCCTTCTCTGCCCTGAAAGGGGGGAAAGAAAATATGCGTGTCCTGCACCAGTTCCTTAAAGGACAGGGCCCCTGTCACATTTTGGGGGCAGGGGCCCTGCTAGCGAGAAGACTCTGAGATGGGACGTCTTCCACACGCATCATGTCTCCTGACCTTTCTCTGGAAACCTCAAAGCCTCGTCAGAGGTGGCCCTGCTTGAGCGTCTGGGGACAACTTCTCCACGCTGAAGAGACGCTTCCCCTTCCCTCCTGTCAGAGGCGACTTTCTCCTCCAGTGCAGGTACATTTAGGTTTGGCTCTGGCTCTTGAATCCCTATAGAGTGAGGGATGGCAGAAAATGTGAGCCACCTCTGTAATGTGACAGGAGGACGAGGTGAGTGGACAAAGACCACCTGTCGCTGCCATGGTGAACTGAGGACGAGAGCTCCCCTTCCTCCCGAATCCAGGCGCAGCTCTCCAAGCTGAAGCAAGACCCCTCTGTGTCTTGGACGCTGTCTCGGCGCAGGTCAGATCCATGTGGCCAGACAGAGCCCTGGTCCCCATCCTCAGATCCATTTGTGGGGTCCTCGAGGCCGTCAGAAAGGAAGAGATGAAGGCCATCGGTCTGGACTCAAATAGTCAGAGCTGGAAGGGAAGTAAAGAGTGATAAAATAGAGAAGAAAAAGCAGGAAGGGTGACACAAAGGTAAAATCTCCAGGGAGGGAACAGGCTGACTCACGAGGGAGGGGTCAGTGAATGTTCTAGTTGAGTCATTCTGGGGGTCTTCAAAATTGTATGTTCATTTTTGTTCAAACCATTCCAATTATAATTTTGGGAGGAATCAGAACAGTCAAGAATTGGGCCAGAGGCCGAGTGGAGCTTCTGAAGTAGAGATCCCGTCTGTCAAGTATGAGGCCACAGCACCAGCTGACTGACCGTGGGGTGACTCATGCCTGCCTCGCGTCCAGACCCTGCCCCGTGGCCGCGAGCACATACCAGCAGGATGCGGTTATGCTGCGGCCCCGGCTCACTCACCCCAAGAAGACTGATGCTTTCTGGACCTCATGGAGTCTCCACGCGCCACTTTCCCGGGACCAGGGGCTTCCTAGTTCACGCCCTGCAGAGCTGGGTGTTTGCTGGTGTCCGGAGGCCACTGAGAAGCTGGCTCCTCGCCCCAGGCTGCCGTGCCGGGAGGACATGGGTCTCCAGGTTAACAGAAGATGAAAACGTCTCTCCTGCTTTCATCTGTCTCGATTATGTGACCTGGACAGCTGTAATTGCCACACTGTGTACAATGCTGGGAGGACATGGGTCTCCAGGTTAACAGAAGATGAAAACGTCCCTCCTGCTTTCATCTGTCTCGATTATGTGACCTGGACAGCTGTAATTGCCACACTGTGTACATAGGTAATAAAGATATAAAAGATATATGTTGAAATAAGCTGGGCCTCCTAAAAGCTATTATAAAAGACTAATGATGCGCGCCTCTACTGTAAACATCCTTGAGAACCGCGTCTGAGGAGCGTCTATGGCTGAGGTCTCAGCAGTGCCCTCGCCACCCCTTCAGGCCACCCCTGCAGGCTTTGACGTGCTTGTCTTCAGCGTGTCTGACTTTCTGGTGTGGCTGCATCAACTTTACTTAGTCTTGATAACTTATCTGGCACCACCATCCCCAGAGACTTTTCAGACACTCTGCAGGAAAAGGAAGCACCCAGCTCCACAGATCACTCCTTGGGAGCCACAAAGATTAAAGAGCTATTTTAGAAAAAGCT
>NW_007726324.1:100546-102889 GCF_000696425.1 Galeopterus variegatus
CCAGCTCCACAGATCACTCCTTGGGAGCCACAAAGATTAAAGAGCTATTTTAGAAAAAGCTGCACTTGGAAGGGATGTTATCAAGGTGCCATCTGGGATGACATTTGTGGCTCCAAACCGCCCTTTACTGTTTACTAATTTCACCCACACCTTCAAATACGGATGTTCTTCCTTAAATGTGTGCAAGTGTTTAACACAGAACACATTAGTATTACCCACTCTCAACAGGATTTAGAAATGATTATCTAGTTCCCCAAAGATAAGAGTAAGGGGATTCTCTAGAAGCAATTCTCCTTCTAGAATCCTAGTGTAGAAAAATACATGAACGTTCCCCGTTCAATTTCCTAATGAGGCTTAGGAGAAATCCCATGAACAGACCATGGCAAGGTGGGCATGACCTGCACCACTGCAGCGGGTTCGTCTCCACTGTGCACGAGGCAGAAGGGGGCCGATGTGAGCAACCCCGTCGGAAGCCTGTGGTCTCCAGAAGGGCACGCGTGAGCTCCTGCCCATTCGCTCTGCATCGTTCTGTTCGCGTTGACTGATGTGAGTTTGCATCTTGATCTGCTAATTAGTGAAGTGCTCTTTTTTTTTTTTCTGAGATGAATACAATTTGATCTGCCAGATTTAGAACATTTCTAAGTTCCATGCTGAGAAAAAATTATTAGCATAACAAGCAGCTCTAAATTCCAAATCTCATCCTATTACTCTCAGCTTTATGTAGGATTTCTAATATTTACCAGGAATCCTTTGGTGGAAGCATAGTCATGGCTAATGCCAAGTTTGGGGGCAGCGTTGGTATGCCATCGGAAATAGCAACTAAAGCCACAGTGGAAGACAAAGCTCTCAGACGGGGCAAAGCATGAGGCCACGTGACGGGGGATGGGGAGTCAGGGAGGGCCACGTCGTCCCTCAACAGCAAACAGGACTGAGCATGCAGAGGGAATGCATAACCGAGAAACTGAAGTAGTCAAGTCCTTTGTCAGCATGGACTTAACCTTCATGACCCTCCACCACAGGTGTGTCGCCATCCCATTTGCACAGATAGGAAAACTGAGGCACAGAGAAGTAAAGTAACTTGGGTGAGGTCACATGGAAACCTAGCAAATGGCAGACCTCAGATTTAAATCCAAGGCTGCCTGATTCCAGGACCTGCAGTTCTGAAAATTGTGGTAGAACTAATATCCAGTCAAGAACACAGATGTTAAGTGCACAGGTGGGCGGATTCTTACGTGTCAGCCCACGAAGCTACCACCAAGATCAAGTGATAGCACATCTTCAGCCCAAGTCAGCCCATACCAGTCAGTCTCCTCCTGAAGGTGATCACTACTCTAACTCTGCCACTGTGACTTCCTCCTGCCCACTTCTGGCGCTCACACACTTAAGTCATGTATTTTGTACTCTTTTGGGTCTGGCTTTTTTGCTCAACATTACCTCTGTGAGATTCATTTTTACTGTTGTGTGCATTGACAGGTTTTTGTTTAGTGCTGCGTAATATTCCATTGTATGGATATACCACAATTTATTTACCTATTCTACTGTTGATGGGGATTTTGGTTGTTTCCGGTGTTCAGATATTACAAATAAAGCTTTTATAAAACTCTTACACAGGTATTTTGTGAACATAAGCACTCATTTCTGGGTCTATGCCCAGGACTGGGACTGATGGATCACAGGGTGTCCATGTGCTCAGCTCTAGTAGATAGCAGTTTCCGAAGTGGTTGTACCAGTCTAGGTTCCACCCCAATGTGTAGGAGTTCCATTCGCCCCACCCTCACCGACACTTGTCAGTGCTTTCAACTTCAGTCATTCTGAAATGAGGGGTATGGCGTCTCATGTGGCTGTTTTCCCAATGGATAATGATACTGGTGCCTTTCCAGATACTGGCTGGCTATTTGGATGTCCTCTTCTGTGAAGGGACTATTCAATTCTTCTGCCCACTTAAAAAATTTAGTTGTATTTTTCTTATTGATTTGTAAGTGTTCTTTATATATTTTGGATATTTGTTGGCTACATGGATCTCAAATCTCTTCTCTGAGTCTGTGGCTTGCCCCTTCACTATCTGAAAGGAATCCTTAGAAGAACAAAAGTTTATAATTTTAATGATGTCAAATCAAATTACTCTTTTCTTTTATGTTTCAAGTTTTCCGTGTCTTATTTGAGAAAGCTCATACAGATGTCCTCCTGTTCTTTCTTCCAGGAGCCGTGTTTGTTTGCGTTTCACATCAGGTCTAGACCTGTCTGAGGCTGCCTCCTTCCTCTCTAGACCTCCCTGTAGACAGACGGACAAGATAGAAACCAAAATGGGGAAGCAAAGCAGGAAAGGGGAGGGGCCCCACCCTG
>NW_007726324.1:103803-134109 GCF_000696425.1 Galeopterus variegatus
TCACACAAATTTGTGTGCTCCCTTGACCAAATTTAGGTCAGAAAATAGCATGTTTACTTAAGTATGTGGGTGACATCACCATCATGGCACTGAAACGACATGGTGCCACCAATGAGCCGTGGCTTCACATGGAGAATCAGCCCAACACAGCCCATGCACCCCAATCCAGGGGCATCTGATGCCATACAGCGCACATCGCAAGGGAAATAGAGCCAGCCTGGCTGGGGACTGCTTCTTCAGATTGGAAAGGATTCCCCAGAGTAATGTGTGCACAGACCCTGTGTTTAGAAAGAGGATGCTTGGCCAGTCTTCAGCTGGACCGAACATTTAAAAACTGCCTGTGCCAGGAAGACTCTCTAGGGCCCTGCTTTGTGCTCTCCCATTCCTCGTCAGGGAGTGGGCACAGGCTTGGAGAGCGAGGCACCTGCAGCTGGCCACCCCCCGCATGGATGGCACAGGCACGACCGGCAAGGACGACAGGACCCTAGTTCATTTCCACCTAATGCAGTCCCTTCTACATCTGCCAGTAATTCTGTCCCCTGGAGACAGTCTGGAAAATACAGCAAAAAATACAAAGAATATTCTCAAAGTCATCTGTCATCCCAGGCCCCAGATTCTGTTGTTTCTGTCTGTTGCAATAGTATCTCTCATCTGAGTGTTGGGCCACAGCAAAGGAACTGTTTCAGGGGTACGAATGTCTGCAAAACAAAAAACCGTGGAGGACAACGCAGGGCCTGTGCCGCCTGCGGGGCTAGCTCACGGGCACGAAAGCATCACGGGCTGAGTGGGGCCTGGAGAAAAGCACGGTATAAAGACCTGTGGGGGTGGGAGACAGCAGAAGAGCCCTCAAGATGGGATAATTGGGGTGCAGCAGCTCTCAGATCATGGCAGAGAGAAGATGGAGGCAGGGGCAAGAGGAGCCTGGCATCAGCTCCACGAGAAGCAGCTTCCCAGCTGCAAACGACCGACCGGAGCAGTTTGCAAACTGCAGGTCACAACCCATCGGCTGGTTGTGAAATCAATTTAATGAGTCCTCACTAGCATTTCTAAAATGCAATACAGTAGAACAGAAATATCTATTTCTATTATCATAACAGAAGTTATGATTTCTATCAGGGAATCGCTCATCAGAGTGACGTCGTCTCGCGAACTTTTAATTTGCTCCGGCGTGTACATGCTGGTGTGTGTGAAACGCATCCTCCTTGCAGGTCTTGGTTAGGAAAGAGCTGGAAAGCCACTGGCTTGGGAGAAGAAGGAACCCGGAGGCTTGTGCTGTGGCACTGGAAGCTTCCATCAGTGAGGAAGCAGGGAAGCAAGAGTCCCCAGAAGTGGGGTGTGAGGCCCAGAGCTGCGAGGGCTGGGCGCCAGGCGGCAGGCGCCGTCTTGACCGTGGTGACTGGAGGACGCCTTCCAGCCACAAGTCTGAGCTGCACTGAATTGAGCACCCTCCTCTCTTCCCTGCCTCAGCTCTGCAATGTCTCCGGCCCCCGGACCCCCAGGAACAGCATGGCTGCCACAGCTGACTACCCCTTCCCTTGCCCCCTCCTCCTCCCCAAGGGGCTTCCCTGGGAGGAAACAACCTCCAGCAGAGGTTCAAAGGAAAGGGCAGGTCGGGTCCACGTGACCTGAGGACAGTAGAGTTGGCCCTTGTGGGGAGGGGGCGGGGGGCGCGGCTCCCCGTGAATCGTCTGGAGCAAGAGCTGTCTCTTGAAGCGCACCTGGACAAGGCGCTGGCTTGTGAGTGCACCTTGCTGGTTTTGGGGAGAGCACAATCTGCCCAGCGGCCCTCAATCCCGTGGGTGGCAGACATGCAGGGCGTGTCACAAGCCTGGGGGCTTGCTCCTGAGTTCTGCATTTGTATTAGGAATGTTGATGTGTGGTAGACCCTCGATTATGAAGAAGTCACACCTCTCTCCCCCTGACACAACGATGTCCATGTCTGTTATTGATGTTAAGGTCACCTGTCCTTCAATGCAGCTTTCTGTGACTGTGCCTGGCCTCCACCCCTGCACCTCTGCACTGGGCCTGTACCCAATGGGTGGGTGTCTCGGTCCTCCCAGCTCCCCCACCCCCAACACAGTGTCGGGGCCCAGGGTCATCCCGGGCCAGCCAGACGCTACTTTGAGCAGCAGCGTGTGTGAGGTTCTGTGTGTATGTGCAATAAACAGGGATATTAGGGCTGGAAGAGCTGTAAGGGTTGTCTTGGTCCAAGCCGCCTTCTCAATCAATTAAAAACTCCCCCCACAGGTGAGCAGTGAGAGTTGGCACCCCACAGGGTACCGTCCCCAGGTCTGAGATGTCCCCCATGACCACGTTGCACAGCTGAGGCAAAAGGACTGCGTCATAGCAGCCAGGCCTGCACCTCCTGATCTGTAAATGGGGTGACGAAAGGATCATGTCATGAGGCTGTCGTGAGGACGAGGTCTAAGCTGAAGTGCTGGGTGTGGATGTGCGCCACGCCGACTGCCAGCACACAGAGCCACCATAATTGCCAGGACCCCACTCAGAGCTGGCAGCCCCAGCCCTTTCCTCCTGGGGCAGCCAGGGACATCAAGGCCTTGGGAGCACAGATGTGCCTTGCGGCAGCCCCTCACTCTAGAGCTGAACAAACGTGAGTCAGGGGAGCCCAGGTTGGAGAGTGGGGAAGAGATGCCGCGGCATCCATCAGCTGCCACTCCAGGAGAGCTCTGAAAGGCTGGGGGCACGCTTCACCGGTGACCTGGATGGTACTGAGCAGCTTCACTCTCCCCTCCATGTCCCCAAATTGTGCGCCTGTCAAATGGCATGTTCACAGCATTAGCAAAACAGGCATTTCACTTCTTTTATAAGATCAGAAGAGGGGACTTGCTTTTTCTTTTGTTTCTGGATGTTGAGCCGCTGCGTCCCCAAATTGTGCGCCTGTCAAATGGCATGTTCACAGCATTAGCAAAACAGGCATTTCACCTCTTTTATAAGATCAGAAGAGGGGACTTGCTTTTTCTTTTGTTTCTGGATGTTGAGCCGCTGGGAGCACAAAACGGCCTGGATTCTTTTTGTGTCTGCAGGTAATGAAGGCATCTGCCTGTCCATCTGTTGCTCTTGGATTTTTGTACAAAACACACACATGCACACACACACAACATGGGGAGGAGGGGTTTACTTTAAAAAGGAAGATGTGTGTGAATTGGAACCAAACTGTTCTCAGAATAGTTCTCCTGGGTAAAAGCAGTGGCCAAGGGCACTCATGTCACTGCGTGTCCTTCAGGCGTCCCTGGAGGCTGGAAAGAGTCGGCCAGGAGTGCCCTCTGGGGTCAGGGAGTGTCATGTACTCATTGGGTAACAATATTTGTAAGTAAAGTTGGCTGCAGCTAAACTTGTTTCCAAAGTGCACCGTTCTTATTTTTTATGAAAAATAACATTTGCACAAAAATTCTCAGACACATTAAGTTATTATAAGCTGAGTAAACCCAAGTACTTGCTTTCAGACGATGCAGTAAATGAAATACCTCTAAAAAAGAAGACGTGACGACATTCCTGGAGAGGGAGACCGGCGGGTGAACGAGTGACATCCCACGGATGTTGTGGCCTGGCCAGAGGGAGGGACAGGCAGCCATGACAGAGCAGTGGTGACCGAGGAATCTTCTAGAAGTCTTACTATGGTGAATGGAAGGTCTCATCAATTCTGGGCTTGCAGATATTTTCGGCTCTCAGAATGAAGGCAGAGATGAGAATGAGAACGAGTCTGGGACTAATTATTTTTGATTTTATATAATGGCAAATTTCAGAGGCAAACAGAAGTATGACAGCATGACGTGCCCCCGTGTACCCACTGTCCAGCTTCCACGTGTCAGCGCAGGCACGTCCGTTACACCCCTGACCCCCCCATCTGATTTTGAAGCAAATCCTAGACATTATTTCATTTAATCCATAAATACATTGGCATTTGTCCCTGCAAAATAAAGGTCTTTAAAGAAAACATTACCACAGTACTATCGTCACATGTACAAATGTAGCAGTAATTTCTTGGTATCGTCAAACCTCCAGTCAGTGCTCAGTTCTAGCAACCACACTAAGAAAAACCCCGGCAGGCTGAGCACAGCCAGGAGAAAGCCCCTGGGACAGCAGGACTCCAAACCCTGCCACCAGGACAGCTCACGGGAACTGGGGGTGCTGGCGTGGGGAGGAGGAGGCTTTGAGGAGACACTGGAGTGACGGCCCATCCGGGGCCAGATGCGGGTTGTGGCGTTCCATTCAGCCCCTGAGGACAGGACAAGGACGACCGTGAGAAACATCGGGAGAGTGGCTTTGCTGCAATATGAGGAAAACTCTGACAATCACAGTTTCCCAACCAGAGGGGACCCTGTGCGAGGGGAGGTGCTGTCACTGAAATGGTTCCACAGAGGTTGCACCCCTGCTTTGGGCGATGGCGGGATGCAGGTCCACGCACTTGTGGCAGGGCCTGAACTTGACCGCCCTGTCTCTTTAACTCTGAGACCCTGATTTTAAGCCCTCTGCCCTGTCACCTGACTTGCCCCCCTCTCACTCCCTGCAGTACGTGGTTCCTATCCCCCTGTCATTCTGGGACAGCTCAGGGCATGTTCTGGCTTACAGAGAATCACACTCCCCACAGGTAGCCTGTCACGGTGTCTAGGAATTGGGGACACTGCCATTCCACATCTCCCAGCCACTGAGTGAGTGCGTTCTGGACCTGGGCAGAGCAGATGCACATCCTGGGGACATTATTGCTGCCTTGGGAGCCTCCTCCTGTGTTACAGTAAATGGTGGCACTGACCGAGGGCCTGGAAACTGGCCCGAGAGCCACTGTGCCCTTGGCATGAGGTCTCTTTGCACTAAAGACTAGTCACAAATCATGTCTTGCAGCAGTTAAAAGTCATCAGACTCAATTGGTCTCGCCACTGTCCCCTCTCTGCGGGGACTTGATACAGGGATGGTGGCAGTAATTGCATGTGTTACATCATCAGAGGCAGGACACACTTTCAGGGAGCGGCAGACTCCGGGGAATCGCGTCACCATTCCAGATTGAAACTACCTGAGCAGGAGGCACAGACCACAGAGTTCCACACAGCAAAGGATCAAGCCAAAAGCAGAGGCCACGATTCTCTGCCACACAGAAGTGCGGTGACGACCAGCAGTGCCTTTTTTAAAACACTCACTGTGAAATCAAATTTGTATCTTGAGAGGCTGTGAGGGGCCTCTCCAGGCCCACTTCCTCCAGCGCGCGCCCCCCACTGCTAAAAGCCCACACCCAAAGACGCCCCACAAAGACAGCGCTCTGCCGAGAAGCTCACCTCACTTGGCCCCTGTCCAGGAGTCTGTACACTAACAAACGACAGGTCAAGGTACGGCTCCACCCACCCAGGAAGGTGTGCTGCCAATCACTCAATGCACACTGGGGATGCGGGCTGCCCTTCCAGCCTTGTCTGCTGCCAGCGCGGCTTTGCTCCCCTTTGTTGTGCTGCATGGAGCCATGTGCGGCTCTGCCAGCCGGGGCAGACAGGGTCTGCGCTGATTAGGGCGGGCCCTCCACAGCCCCCACCACCTCGGATATGAAGGAGCACGAGGGATATTCAACCCCTTCGGTGGAATTGCTTCTTAGAGTCTTATCTGAAAATAGATCCTCGATTTCACAGATAATGAGGAACTTCCTGTGCAACATCATTAAATGGCATCCAGAGCCCCACGTAAGTAGCTCGGAGGCTTTCTGTGTAATCATTTCACATACAGCATGGCAGACGTGGCTGACATCGGGTGGTCCAGGTGCCTCCCACTGCAGCATGCGCCCAGGACAGCCTTACGTCATGCACAGGCTGAGAGTCACTAGCCAGTCACACGGTGTGAGCATCACCAAAAAGGCCATGCTGGTTCCCCACACACCGGCCTTGCTCCGGGTTTACCCCATGTGCTTGGTGGCCGTGGTCACTTCTGGGCAGACCAGTGCTCTGGGAAGTTCCACTGAGTCGAGCATGGAGGACGGGGGGTGGTGAGTGTGGCTAGAAGACAATGGCACTGTCCACACAGGACGGCTGGTGACGGTCTGATGGGGGAGGTCGTGAGGAGGAGGGCCTGGTGGTGGTCTGATGGGGGTGGGCAGGAGGTAACAGGAGACAGAGATGCCAAAGGTCAGACTACTGAGTCAAAGAGTCTTGAAACTTGAATCCGAGCAGCTGAGAGGATGGGGATGCTGCCAACCAAGACAGAGAAGACTTGAAGAGCTTGATGAAGAGTGAGATTGGGGAAATAATCTTGCCAAGATGAGCCCCTCCCTGTCCCCCAAGTTCAGCTCCCTCCCTGAGCTCTCTCCTCCCTCCAGCAGAAGTCCTCACGGTGCAGGTGGACTTCCTGGTGCTCTGTCTGTACAAACAGTCGAAACACGAGGACATGCACTCTTTGGTCAACTTGGTCTCAAGCCACAATGTTTTAGGTGCCCAGGGCCTCATGCACGACCCTTCTGTTCTGAGAAGAAAGTACTTCAGGCATCTTCCCCAGGACCACTGTGGACTCAGGCATGGGGGCCCCTTCCCCATAGGAACGGGCCGACCAGAGCCTGCCCCAGAATTCCCTTTTGGAGCCCGAGCCCACTCCTGGGCCTGTGCTCTTAGGGCCAAGAGTGGCCAGCTGTTTGCAAGGACAGTGAGGATTTAGACACGTGGATGGGGCAGAGCTGGGGTTGGGAGGACAAGGAAAACCCGCTGAGATCCGGGGCTGGCTCCTCCTGTGCTGCCGTGCTTTGACAAGGAGTTCCAGGAGAATTCCAAGTTCACACCTGGGCTTGTAGGTGGTGGTGAAGGTATATTTGTAAAGTTGGGGGAAATACGTGTTTTATTCAATTTGTTAGCTAGATTTATCACTTTTCAATGTTTAGGCACAGACTGCATGTCCCTACCGCCAGCTCCAGCCCCACTCCCAGGGTAGGCTGAGTGAGTCTCTGGGACACTGCTGGACCCCGGCCCGCTGAGAAGGAGAGAAACCCCACAGCTGCTCCTCCTTCCCGAGCAGGAATGGCTTGGGGAAGAGAGGAGACAAGCCGCAGAGAAGATGGGCCCCAGGAAGATGGTGCCTCCCTGACATCTCTGCTCCATGTCACCTTCTTCCCGGGGCTCTGGGAAACCCAGAGGGAAGGTGGGGCCCAGAACACAGGTGAGTTGGAGGGTGGCCTCTTGCTGGCTGCCACATTATGAGCTGCTTTCTGGAGCTGTCTCCAGCCAACAGCCAATGGGGACACCTGAGGCTGCCAGCACCACTGAGTGGGCCCAGGTCGAGCCTTGAGGTGGCGGAGCCCTGGCTGACACAGTGACAGCTCCAGCTGACACTCCTGAGAGATCCTGGGCCTGAGCAGCCAGCGAAGCCATGCTGAGTCCCTCATCTACAGACACTGTGGGGATAAGACGTGCTTGCTTTTGGGGAAATTTGTTATGCAGCAATGATAACTAACACATTAAGACATCTGTCTTAGTCTGCTTCTGTTGCTTGTTACAGAAATACCTGAAACTGAGTAATTTATAAAGAACCAATATTTACTGCTGACAGTTTTGGAGGCTGGGAAGTCCAGAGTCCAGGGAGCACACCTGGTGGGGGCCTCTTGGATGGTGACCTCAGTGATGCAGGGTCTCACATGACAGATCTCAGAAGCAGAACCTCTGCCACTATTCCAAGAATGGATCAATCCCTTCATGAGGGTGCGGTCCTCAGATCCCAATCTCCTCTGCAAGGCCACCTTTCAACCACCACAGTAGGATTTCCCACCCTCTTAGCACTGTCACAGTGGGACCAGCCTCAGTGAGTTTGGGGGGATATCCAATCCACTGCACTGGTTTTCTTTCCTTCCCTGTTTCTGCTTCCAGAACCCCACACCTGCTATCTGGGTTCACATTCCTAAATAAGCCACCTGCACAGAAGAAGCCCCTGCCACATGCTCTGCTCTGTGGGGGTAGGGGGTCCAGGCCAAGGTATCTAGTAATCAGAGAAGTAAGCTTTTTTTGTTTCTTTGTTTTTGTCTACTTATTAAGAGGGACAATAGATATAACTTTAGAAAGTTTTTCTTGACAAGATTTGAAAGAAAAAGAGTTTTCTAATCAATCATGAGTTAACCAGGAAATTCAATGAAACTCAACACCAGGCCCTGAGCATCGATTTGAGTCAAGGTCATACTCTATTTCTCATTGCACTTCTGGATTTTCCTAATTATCCCAGCCGCCTTCTCAAGGAGCTCTAAGAAGTTCAAATGTTTGTTCCATGTAAAGCCAAGTCTCTCCACCCTGTTAAGGACCCTTAGTTATCACCTGAATGTCACAGAGCCTAGGAGAAACGGGCAGTAGCATGATCAGGGTCCTGGTGTGTGAGCGAGGCTGGTCGAGGCTGGGGAGAGCACATGGCGCCCGAGGCCAGTTAGGGTCAGGTGGCACGCACTGCTGTGGGCGCACAAGGCTGCAAGTGCAGTCTGGCAGGGAAAGAAGGGGTCGAACTCCCTGGCTATGGTGCTCGGGGTCACGCTGGCCTGGCTCTTTCTTCAACAGCATCTGGAGGCACCCACCTGGCCTTCACCTCCTTTCCCGTCACAGCCTCTGGGACGCCATTCTGGCAGTGCCCTGATTCCAGGACCCACTAACACCCTCTTTGTGGTTAGCTGCTGTTGTCACCAACCGTGTGCCCCAGAACTACTCTTTGCAGAGAGGAAGGCTGCTGCCCACCACCTGTTCCACCTGCACCTGCGGCTCCTCTCCTGCTCTCTCTGGGCCTTGTCTCCAGGAAAGGTGACTCGGCCCTGGGGGCAAGGGTCGTCCTCCTGCCAGGGTCCTGGAAGGAGCATGGGCCACTGGGTATCTCCTGAAGTTGCAAAACCCACCCAGCAGACAACTCCTCCTGTAGGTGCAGAGCTGCCCTGGTGTGGGTGGGTCGCCCTGATGCTGTGGAGATGCTGCCTAGGCCGGCACTCCTGCACAGACCCCCTCTCTGATCTGAGAGCCTCCCTAGAAAGGAGGTGAGACTCGTCAGGAATCTGGGCCACCACCCAACCCACTCTGCCCACTGGGCTGGGTCGTGTCTCAAGCTGACTGGGAGCCTCCAGGCCTTTGAGAGGCAGCCACGCCCCCTGGCCTGGAGGCTTCCTGCGCCTCTCCCTCCAGCCTCGAGGCCCCTCATGGGGCCAAGCAGAAACAGGAAAGTTTTTTTGCAGCAAAAAAGGAGGAGGAGGAGGAGGAGGGGGAGGGGAGGAGAGATCACTCGCCTTGTGGTGGACGGTGGACGCTCAATGTCAGGGTGGCTGATGCAGGGCTCCTGCGGGAAGCCTGCCCCGAGTGTGACCAGGCTACGGGGACATCAAAGGGGTTGATGCAGGAGCTGGGAACCAACCAGGAAACCCAGCCACGTCTGCATGGATACCAGGTGTTCTTCCAAAATGTGCTTTCCATCCAGTCCTCAGTCTTTGGAAGATAGACGAAGTGTGGTTTAAACAGCAGTTTTAATGCTCCGGGCATCCTGAAGAACTTCACACAGGATCGAGTTAGACACCATCAGCCCGCGACTTTCCGGGGAGGGGCCGTCTTGGCAAAGCTCCACCAGACATTCGGCCGTTTTACATGAGAATGTGGCCACTCTTCTGAGGTGAAGCCGGTCACTTTCCAAAGAGTGTCATGAGGACTTTAACGTCCCCCTGGCCAGCCACCAGGGACTCAAACGTGAAATGCAGCCACACACTCCTTTCAGATTCGGGTTGGCTCCTTACTCAATTTCTCCTGCCAGATGGTACAGACACGTGAAACTGACCAGCAACTGCTGGGGAAGGAAAGGCCTCGCCCTGACCCCGGCCGACCCGATGGGGAGAGGCTCTCGCGTTCTGCAGACCCTCTTCTTCCCAGTCAAGGGCGGCGTGTGCGTTCACTCCAGCAGAAACTGGTGTTGCCTGGAGAGCTGCAGTGTGGTATTTCTGAGAGTGCTGCAAAGCTGGCACTCGGCTCAAGGGCAGGAAGGAGGGGTGACTTTTGGCAAGCTGGGGAGCCCAGTGTCCCTTCTGTGGCCTGCCGAGGCTCAAAATTCCGTCAGCACCGTCTTCAAACCATTGGCTTAAGGTGGAATGGCACAGAGTTCTCGTCTATGTGTCACAGTCTGACCGGCTGGGGTGGTTCCTGGGAGTTGGTGGCGTGCATGCTGCGTTTTGTGGAGTTTAGCTCATTGTTCTGCGTGTTGTTGAAATCCAATCACTCTTCAGAGTAGCAACACTTCAGGAGTTGCTGGCCACTTGTTACCTTAGTGTGACCTGAGAGGTTGTGACAGTGAAAGCAGGAACAGACCACGAGGCCGGGGGGGCCCTGAAGGAACAGAAAGGGACGAGAGATGTCTCGGGATGTGACCCCAACTTTGTCTTCTTGTTTAGAGATAGACCTGCCACAGAGCTCAGGGATGTCAACCCTGTAATGATAATCCATGGGAACGAAGCTTTACAGCCAGTGAGGATGGAAGGCTGTAGTCATGTGGCCACACCCAATGGGCCTACAAGGGTGGGCGCCTGCTCCCCATGTGGTTATGAGCTGCTGAGGGACAGGCCTCTCCACCCTCCTCCTACGGGTCAGTTCTTAACATGGCTCACTGTGTCTGTTTGTCTGTTCACTCAGTGCTCGGCCACACCGGCTGACTGCTAATTAGACGTCAGTCCACTTGGGTGTGCTTGGTGCGTCTCCACAGGAAGACCGGACTGGGCTGGGAGGGCCAGGCTGCTCCTGCACACGCCCTTCTTCTGAGTCACTCGGAGCCGCCGCCCTGGTGTCTCCCAGGTGTGATCTGTTGGAACTCAGCCTGCGTTTCAAACATAGGGTTAGATCTAGCGCTTAGTTACCTAGTCTTAGGTTCATAAGACAAAAGCCTAAATGGCCTTTGGCAAAATTTGACATGAATTTCCATGCGTGCCTTTCTCTCTGACATTTCCCAGGGTGTTGCTCCTAACGCCATAAAAGCAACTGCCTCCCCTAAACCTTGAGCATCAGCACAACGCCCAGGGGTCCAACCCGTGCCCTCGGTGAAGTGTTCCTGTGACACCTTCTGGTGCTCGGCCTGCGCCCCCCACTGCTCTGTGTGGCCAGACGGCACCGCGGGGGAGCCGTGCGGCCCAGCACACGTGTGGGAGGAGAGGCCACAGCGCTGGCTCTGGAAGCCAACGCCGAGGAGCACGCTCCTCCCGCCCAGGTCACGGGCATCGCTCCTCAGCTCCGCGGGATCTGCGGTGTGGGTGCCTCAGGGAGCTCTGTGGGTGACCCAGGCACAGGGGAACACTTGGGAAGACACAGCCATATCAACATGTATTTATTGATCAGCATTTCGAATGATGTCAGTTTGAGGTTGTTCGAGGTCTCGGCTCTGGGACATCTGACAGCAAGGACAGAAGCTGTTTTCTCTTTAGGCCTTTTCCTGAGTGCCGTCAAGAAGCCATCAGCGAAGCCCGTCCCCTGCAGCCCGGAAGGGGACAGGCGGCTCCCCCGGCCTTGGCAGGCAGTTATGTCTCTACTTGGAAGAGCGTGTCACACAGGTTCTGGGTGCATGTTGGACCATGTCCTCCAGGGTGAAGGACACAGAGGAGTTAAAACCAGTGGAGCAGCGTGAACTACTCCGCTGTGCGCTGGGAACATGCAGGTGGGCTGGCTTCTTGTGACAGGCCAGAGAGCTGGGCCCCGCAGCAGAATGCAGGGGATAGTTCCCCTCCACCCCTTGCAAGCTACGCTCGGAGTGAGCGCTGGGAGCAGTTTATCTGCAAACCGTGGCTCTGCTGCCTACACCCTTCTGAAGTGTGAGGGGCAAGGGACGGGCTCAGGGCGGAACTTGTGGGGACCACCCTGAGGCAGGAGGTTTGTACCCTGGCCAACGGGAGGCACAGCTCAGCCGGCTCCGTTTCTAATTTTTCAGAGAAGCTCTCCTAATGACTCACTTTTCTCAGACTGGATGGGAGTTTTAAAGAGGAATCAGACTATAGAATGAGTGTGTGTTTGATAATCGGTGTAAATTGACTCACTACAAGCTGCGTGATAGTGAATGGAGACTTGACTGTTACCAGCAGGAGGGTAGGTGTTTCCGTCCTCATGCTGGAAGGAAGGAAGGAAGGAAGGAAGGAAGGAAGGAAGGAAGGAAGGAAGGAAGGAAGGAAGGAAGGAAGGAAGGAAGGAGAGAAGGAGGGAGGAAGGGCGGTGGCCAGAAGGCACAGAGCAGCCGAGACCCCCGCGCCGGGGCCATTGTCCTCAGGAGGCTGGCACGGAGCAGGGCAGGTGGGGGTCCTCCCTGGTGAAGAAGAGATGAAGATGAGAGGGCCCAGAGCCACCCGCCTGGGGGCCAGGGGGAGGGCAGCTCTGGGCACATGTGACGGCCGGCGGCTTGCAGGGAGCAGACCAGCAGGTGGACCTGAGACCTTGTCACAGGCTGACTTGTGTCTCCCAGAAGTTCGTGTCTTGGAGTCCTCAGCACCTCAGAATGGGATCTCATCTGGAAATGAGATGTCACCCTGGAGTAGGTGGGCCCTAATCTCATATGACTGATGTCCTGTTAAAAAGCCATCACGTGAAGACCTAGACATGCACAGGGAGACACGTGTGACGACAGAGGCAGTGACTGGAGTGAGGCACCTCTAAGCCAAGGATTTCAGGCAAACCACAGGAGCCAGGAGAGGCTGGAGCAGACCCTCCCTCAGAGCCTCAGCAGGAGCTGCCCTCCACACCTGACCTCGGCCTCCCAGCCTCCAAAGCTGTGAGAAGTGACTTCCGCTGCTCCAGCCACCCCCACGCTGACGCGCTCTATGCGGAGCTCAGTTCCCCCTTGCTCGCCACTTCTCATCCTACTGCCCTTTCATGGTCCCAAATGGCTCAGGCTGGGGTGGCACAGGGAAACAGGGCTTCCCCATGTGCCCTCGGGACTCGGACCCCAGCTCTCCTGCTGTTGTGTGTACCACAAAGGTCCAGGGTCCCCAGCGCCCCATCCAGGGGCCTGAGGGAGGCAGAGTCCTTGCACTCGAAAGTCAGAGGATTTGGGCATCAGTCAACAGGCAAAGCAAAACCGAAAATAAAATGAACAGTGCTGCCTCCCTCTCCGTGGAATAATGAACCCAGGCACGCATTTGGCTGGTGCCTAGGACGCCAGTTGAGGGTTGAGAGGACAGCACACCTGGTGACCCTGAGGCCTGGCAGGCTCCATGTGTAGGGACCAGGGGACTCCCATTTGTGGCTGACATGCAGTAGGGAGCCCCGTTCTGGAAGAACCGAGTGTGGGCAGGGGCGGGCTGCCGCCCCGAGCAAGCAGCAGCTGCTCCTTGGGGTCAAGCGTCCCCAGATGTGGGCAGCGAGAGCAGGCAAGGCAGCCTTCAATCCATGCAGGGCAAACGCTCCTGCGTCTGCTGCTTGGCTCCCCCCTGCACTTCCCACGCCGGCTCTGGCCAGGCCTGGCTCCTCTGCAACGCGGCCCACGCGCAGCTGCCAGCACAGCCTTGGTCCCGCCACTGCCCTCGGGAGCCCCCTCATCAGCATTCACGCCCCACCTGCCTCTCACCAGCTTGTTTCTCACTTCCGCTCTCCCGTGTGATCTTGGGGTGCACACCAGCCCACGCCACTTTCCACCGAGAGTGGAAGCAGCCCGGGTTCCTGGCCAGGTGCAGCTGCCCAACCCTGGACTTTCCAGCCACCAGAATCATGAGCCAGACAAACCTCTGTTGTTTATAAATTACACGGTCTCAGGCGTTCTGTTACACAACACTAAACAGACGAGGACAGCCCCATCTATCAGAGAGCACCACGGGCTCTACCCGGGCCTCAATTCACATGCTTGTCTCACCCAGAAACACTCCCATGGACACATCCAGCGTGACTGGGGGGGTGAGGGGGGTGGGGTGTGGTATATTTATTTATCTACCTTAAATGACAAGTGAAAATCATATGTATTTATGAAGCATAGCATGGTGTTTTGATATATGTATGCACTATGGAATGGCTGGGTTGGGTTTGGAGTTAGGGTCAGGATCAGGTGGGACCAGAGCAGGTCTGTGGAGGACGGCTCTGAGAAGAGGCTTCTAGAACTCACTGGCGCACTTGGAAGCTCTGCCCCAGAGTGACAGAGCAGAGGGGAGTGAGGGAGCCTGGGGCCCCCACCCTCCGCAGATGAAGGGAAGGACACCCTGACATTTCAGCCGAGGTCGCACAGCCACTGTTTGGGGCTGACTCCTAGCACTAAGCTGACGCGGCGGCTGGGCCCTCCTGGATTTCTGTCACGACACCTCTCCATCCATCCATTCATTCACTCACCCCTTCAACAAGTATCTCAAGCCCTTACCCATGGCAGACACTAGACCAGGTGCAGAAAATACAGCCGTGGGCAGAGCACAGAGCTGCCCTCGTGGCCTTCATCCTGTGGAGGGACCAACAAGCAGCAGATCAATAAGCAATCACCAGCACATTGACGGGGACAGCAACAGCTGGAGGCCCAGAGTGCGGCGTGATGCGGAGAGTCTTGGCTGATATTCTCTTCCCACAGGGCTGTGGTTACATCGACAGACGCAGGCCCCAGCTCAACCCTGCAAAAACCGTGACACGGACTGTGGTTTGGGCAAATCCCTGCCCTTTTTGGCCACACTTTCCTCAGCTGTAAACGAAGCTGTCGGGCTGGTGGCCTCCAGGGCTTGATGTGTGTCCTTGATCTGTTCAGGGAGATGGCACCCACTCAGCAATCACACGTGTCGTCTACCCCGTGCCGGAGGGGTGCAGCCGTGGGTCTGGTGAATACCACCGCGGCACCTGCAGCAAGGCGCTGGCCGGCCCAGACCCTGCACTCCTCTGAGCTCTGGGAGGGCCGACACTGCCAGCTCTATGAAAAGTCAAGGGGAAGCGAATGGTCTGCTTTGTCCCAGTGTCGCCAGGAGGGGACATTACTTTTTCTTTCAATGCTTCAACTCCCTTGTCACTACATTTAGGTTCATGGAACTCCTGGAAACTTTGTAAAAAATGTTTTCAACTTAAACAGTGGGCTCGTAGGACTCCAATTTTCTAAGCTTGTATTTGAAAGTAAACTGAGATTTGGCCTCGGGAGGTCGGCAACACAGGCTACGTACCAGTGCAAGCCCTGGCCGCAGGCAACGGTAATGTCTGCTGTGCAAACCACAAGTTTAGCACTGAAAAGATACATTGCTCCCCACCAAGAAGGAAGATAGGAAAAACGTGCCCTTGTTTCGTGACAAAGCAAGCTCTGAGGTGTGCAGTTAGGGCCGCGGAGTGACAAGCATCACCCCGAAGAGGATGTCCCAGTCCGGTTAGCACCTAAAGGTGTCAGGGACATTCAGTGGCAGCCCAGCATGGGACCTTCAACGGTCTATAGCTGCGTGGGATTCCCACAGTTTCCCAAGGGGAGCTGTAACTGGTGGCTTTAAAGCAAGCACGCCCCATTTCCAGGAGGTGACACTGCGCCTGAGAGGTGCCACTCTAAGTTCTCAGGCAAATGTCTGAATTGTCCGTTTAAAGGAAGCAGCAGGAAGGCAGGGAGCCCAGACTGCCAGGCGGGAGAGATGCCTCCAGGTCTTCGTCTTTGGCTGGAGCCCTCCCAGCAGGGCGCAGCACTGGAAACCGTGTCGAGGGCGACTGAGTCCATCAGAGGCCGGTGACTGTGTGTGAATGTGCGTCCACACGCAGTGACCGTGGCCAGAGGTACGTGTGCGTTCAGTCATTGCCTGCGCTTACCGCACGCTTGCTGAGGCAGGTTCAGTGCCCACCTTCTCTTGTGGTGACCTTCCCCCTGCCCTGGGTCAGCACTCAGACCCCACCCAGGCCTCGGTCAGCACCTGGCCAGTGGCAGCGCCATGCATACGACTGTCCTGTCTGCGCACGGGTGCTTTAGAATTCCCTCCAGCCCCTACCTTGCCTAGACCCCAGCCTCGGACCAGGGAGCAAGTTTTCCAGTCTCGGGCGATGACTCCTTCACTGAGAGAAGAGAGGAGGGTCCTACAAGCTGGAGCCAAGTGTTTGACATGAACTGTTGCCCCTCGCAGACATAAATGCTCTGTGTGAGAGCACAGACTACGGGGGGACGTCCTTGGAACTGTCACCCACAACCAAGGTGCATCCTGCTTTGGGGTCCAACCCTGCCTCCCAGCCTGCAGTCCCAGCAGACGGCAGCGGCTCCTGCGGGGCCTCCCCCGTCGAGTGGCTGCTCGCAGCAACATGCCCATCTCCTCGTGCCTACGTGAAGCCAAAGATCCTGCCCCGATCACACCTAATTAGCTTGTGTGCGGCATTATTCTTTATCTCCTCGCTGCTAACAGGGGGTCCTCAACTTCCAGCTCAGAGTCGGTGTGAATGGCGGGGGTGTCCACTGTTTTCCTTGGGTGCAGTTACCCCCCAGGAAAGTCTCCCTCCCCTCGTCCTCATTAAAAGAAACACTGCCTGGGATTTCATCACAATCCCATCAAAACATAGTCCAGAAATTTTTGGTTAATGGAATGATCAGGAAATATAGATGATCTAGTTAATGGAGCTTAAAAACTCTTGTTGGAAGTTTTTCACAAATGTGTCATTAAACCACCACCTTAAACATTTGCCACCACAGAACTCTATCTTAAATCCTTGAAAACATCAAACTCTAAAGAAAAGTGCAGTGCCTTCCACAGTTTTGAGACAAGACTGCAGCCGTTTTTAATTTGACAAAAACAACCCAGTACACCAGGACTTGCAAGCTCACTGAAGCTCTCTCCACCTCTGTAAATTACAGTGAGGCCCCAGGGCCAGGGACCGGGAGGATGGTCTGGGTGGTCTGTGGGCTGAGACAGGGCCCAGGCAGCCCTGTCTGCTTCAGCCACTGGGGACGTGTCTTCCCACCCCACTGGGCCCTGCCTCCGCCCAAGCAGGCTGGGCTCAGCTGGACCAGGGGGACAGGTGGGCGTCAGTGTCACCAGGGAAGGAAAAGCTACAGTGCCTGGTGTGCCCAGACCCGGCTCCCCAGCTGCATGCAGCCTTCCCTGCAAGATGATTGTGGCCATGGCACCCACTGTGAAGGCCGGGCCAACAGCCGAGAGTGGACACAGCCGGCGCCAAGTGGAAGCTGACACTTTCCTGGGAGAGGTGCCTGGTGGCTGGTTGGGAGATTGTCATGATGCTGTCCATGACTTAAGGATGAAGTGACTGCCTCTGGGATGTGGAGCAAGGGTGGGGCAGCAGGTTGAGGAGGGGGTCTCAGGCCAGGAGCAGGGTGGGGGGTGCTCCCTGACCCCAGCGCCTGGGGAAATGACAAAGTTAGAGCAGATTTGACTTGCGGGATCCTGGAGGGAGGTGGAGGAGGGACGGCAGTAGCCAGTGCACACAGGTCCTAGAGTCCCTTCACTCAGAGCCCCCAAATAGCTTACTCGTCATGGTAGATATCAAATACAACACAGAAAACTTAGAAAACGTACTTCTAGTGCTGTCACTGCAACTCAGGCTGACACCCCCAAGTGTGTGTAACACGGGCTGTGATTCCTCAACCCCTCCCCTGTGAATACAGTGCCCACACCCTCAGTGTGGACAAACTTGCCCAGGGTGCCACGCCGTGAACCAGCATGACCCTCCCACCAGGGCACTGCCTCCTGATCCAACCTGAGAGAAGCTCTGCGCAGAGGCAGCTAAGTCTGGGGAATGCAACTCTTTGCTCTGGCTCCCCAAAATAACCAGGCAATTGTCTCCAAGGGAAAAACCAGACCATCTGTCACCAACAGCCAGGATGGAGGGGATGGCCCAACTGAGGCCTGATGAAAGAAATGTGGCTGAAAGACGCGGGGCAGAAAGGGCCTGGACCTGCGGCTCCCAACAAGGATTCGTGTCCGGACATCTGGGGCCCAGAGATGGTGGAATCCAGATCTGCCAGGAAACTACAACCACAGACAAGGGAAGCCCGAATCTGTGTACACAGAAGGGCAGCAGTGGGGGTCCGGAACTCTGCAGGTTTCCTCTATGGAATCCTGACCGTTGGCATAGGAGGGTCCTGACCCCTAGTGAAGGGGGGTTGTGGAGCCTGGGAGGGGGTGGGGCAGGGCAGAGGGAACTCTAGGGGGCCCCACAGCCAGGACAGCCTGCAGGGCCAGGGGAGAGGGAGGAGGGTCTCCCTGCACAGCCAAAACCTGACCCTTCACCCCAGACTGCCCTCTGCAGCTCCAGCTCTCACTGCTCGCCCGAGCCAAATGTCCACGTGCTGCCTCAGTTCACTGAACGTGCTTCAGCAGAGCCTGGATTAATTAAATCAGTGAAGGTGTCAGGACAGAGCCCTGCACCTAGCAAAGCTGCTCTTAGTGCCACCTCTCCCATCCCCCACTCCTGCTGCACCTTAACAGACTCTTCCATCAAGTGGTGATAGAAACTTCACATCCACCATCGTCCTGGGTGAAGTAAGAGAAGACAGCAAAACATGCCAACTCGTGGGAATGAAGGGGTGGATGGGTGGGTAGATGGGTGGGTGGATGGATGGATGGGTGTATGGATGGGTGGTTATATAGATGGATGGTTGGATGGTTGGATGGATGGGTGTGTGGGTGGATGGGTGGATGGATGGTAGGGGGATAGTGGGTGGATGAATGGGTGGATGAGTGGATGGATGGGTGGATGGATGGATGCATGGGTGGATGGTGGGTGGATGGGATGGTTGATGGTGGGTGGATGGTGGGTGGATGGTAGGTGGATAGTGGGTGGGTGGGTGGATGGATGGGTGGATGGATGGATGCATGGGTGGATGGGTAGATGGATGCATGGGCGGATGGGTGAATGGATGGTTGGATGGATGGGTAGGTAGATGGGTGAATGGATGGGTGGATAGGTGGATGCATGGGTGCATGGGATGGTTGATGGTGGGTGGATGGTAGGTGGATAGTGGGTGGGTGGGTGGGTGGGTGGATGGATGGTTGGATGGTGGGTGGATAGATGGGTGCGTGGATGGATGGTTGGATGGTGGGTGGATGGGTGGGTGGATAGGTGAGTAGATGGGTGGATGGGTGGATGGGTGAATGGGTGAATGGGTTGATGGGTGGATGGGTGGATGTCGGGTTCTCTCTCCTGTAACCAGTAGCACAATAAGAAATCTCTGCAGCCTTCAGGTTAACCCCATGTCCCCGCAAGCCTTGGTAACTTCACCTGCAGACTGGGGGCTGAGCCCTGTCTCTCTCACAAGGAAGTTCTGATGATCAGATGAGCTAGAGCACATTTGACAAACACTTTGAAAACCATAGTTGAACTACATTCACGAACTTTTATAATCTAGATTAAGTGGTGTCTAATTTAATGAAAAGAATAGATTAGAGGGTTTTAAAAAATTTTTTGCTTTATTCCTTTCAAGCATATGTCATTACAGGCACTAATTGCTAATAGCATATTTTCAAGTTGAGGTCCTGCTGGGCCTACTCCAATGAAAAGGAAAAAAAAAATCTCATAATTAGCAGCCTTATTTGCATGCAAACAACGAGTGCTCCTGAAGTCTTTAGACTGTCCCACATGAGCAGCACTGGCATTCTTGTTTTTAGTGATTGAATTGCTTGGCGAAGGCCTTTCTCACTAGAAAGTTGAAAGGCAAACTTGAACCCAGCCAAAATCATCACTAATGTCTCATTATTCCAAATTCCAGAGTAAGGTAGTCTCAGTTAACAAGGTTTCCAGGTACTGTACATGAAGACACAAACACGAGAACCACACATGAAATTCGCGACCTGTGTTTTTTGGTTATACACCCGAGTATCCAGACAGCTCGCTGTTAGTCCCAGGGTGTGACAGCGACTGTCCCTCAGGAGGCAGGCTGGCCTTCGAGGGCTATGGCCATGGGCCTGGCAGGGTTCTGAGGCCACTTGGGTGACGACAACCTGAGCAGGGCCAGGGAAGGTGACAGCACACAGAAGTGCTGTGCAGGCTTCCCGTCACAGGGACGACATGGCACCCAGGGCCATTTTTGCTTCTCTGTGGCTTTTCTTAAAAAACCATGAAAACCTCCTGGCTCTTCCCCAGGATTCTTCTGTTTTTTCTCCAGGTTAAAAGCACATTTGGCAGCTAGAGCTGTTTTTCAGCCTCTGTTCGATGCTTTCCCTTCCGATTAAAATTATACGAGGCCCTGAGGGACTCCAGTGATCACAGGCTGCTCCTTGGCTGGACGCACAGTTTTCATGTGAATAGCGTTATTGTTTTATGATATAAAGTGCAGGAAAAATGGAAGACTGACTACCGCATTGACCAAAATCTGGCATACCGAGGAAGCTTTGAAATATTAAGCATCAGAACTTCTGCTTTCGGCCACGACAGACTAACAGGGACCAGATTTACCCTCCCACGAAAACAAATAAAAAATGGACACAATGGACGAAACGTGTGTTAGACATTAGACCTCAGGCAACAGAAGACAGGGGCCCTGAGAGGGGACAGACAGACAGGGGACGCTGGAGAGGATTTCCAGGCCCTGCTGCAGCAGGGGGACCCCAAGAGGGCTGAGGAGATGGTGCTGGGGTCCAGGTGGAGAAGGACGCTGGATGGTGCAGGGTGGATTACCAGAAAGGAGAGAGAGGCTGAGGGGAGAACCCTGGAGATCTGCAGAGGGCGCCTCTGTCTTCAGCTGAGGCTGTCAATGCAGGTATGTGAGGAAGCTCAGGGCGGGACAGAAGCACCTGAAGGACACACGGACCTCACACAGGGCCAGGACTAGCTCCTAGTCCCACTTCCAGAGGGTAAATTCACAGGGCGTCAGGCAGTGTCCTTGGAAGGCTTTTGTTTTAATACTGGGAAAAAACAGTCCAAGACTAAATACTGTTTGGGTCCCAACTAACAAAGCTCAGAAGCAAGAATGACCCAAAAGGATCAAGCTCTTTCCAAGTGGCTTAACTGCAGCCTAGAACAAAGCTCAAGCATATTTGTAAGAATTCAAAACACATCCAGTATGCAATGAGGTAAAATTCACTATGTCTGACATCTGATCAAAAATTAGCAGGCATTCAAGGAAGCAGGAGGATACAGCCCATAATGAAAAGAAAACTTGACCAATCGAGATCACTAAAAATGAAATAAATGATAGAATTAGAAAACAATGATATTAAAACAGTTATAATTATCTTCCACATGTTTGGGAAGTCAGAGGAAAGCTTGAGCACATAGGGTATAAAAAATACCCAAGTCAAACTTCTAGAGTTGAGAACTACAGTGTTGGAGATGAAAATGTAAGGGTAGGATTGACAGCAGATGAGACATTATAGACGAAAACAAATCAGCAAACTTGAAGACATAGCAATAGAAAATTTGTAAAAATAACAAATGAAAAAAAGTCTGAATAAACAAAGCGTTAGCAAGATGGGGGCCAACTTCAAGCAGCCTGATACATGTGCACTTAGAGCTGACGAAGGCTGAGGCAGAAACACTTAAACAGATAATGGCCAAAATTGTTCCACATTTGATGACAACTGTAAACCCAAATATCACACATCTCAACAAACCCCAAACACAAGAGACAGGAAGAAAGTTACACCAAATTACATAATCAAATTGCTTAAAACCGGTGATAAAGAGAAAAATCTTAAACCAGTCAGAGAAAAGGACACATTACATTTGGAAGAACAAAGGTCACGCGGCCAGCAGGCTTCCAACCGGGGACGACGTGAACCAGAGACAGCAGAGCAGTGCCTGTGCAGCACCCACAGAAGAACATGTACATTGAGAATTCACGGCTAGAAAAAATACCTTTCAAAAATGAAAGTAAATGTAATTCACCATATCAACAGGCTAAAGAAAAAAATCATATAATCATCTCAATGCATGGAAAAAAAGCATTTGGCAAAATCCAACACCTGTACATGATTAAGAAGTCCCAGTGAAGTAGGAATAGAGGGGAACTTTTCTCGACTCAATAAAGAACATCTACACAATCCTGCACTAACATCACACTTACTGGTGAAAGACTGAATCCTTCCCCCTAAGATTAGGAGTAAGGCAAGGAAGTCCACTCTCTCCACTCTTATTCAACGTGGTAATGGAACTTCTCACCAGTGCAATAAAGCAAGAACAAGAAATAAAAGACATACAGCTTGGAGAGAAAGAAAGAAAAATGTCCCAATTTGCAGATGACATGATCATTTACATAGAAATTCCCAAGGAATCTACAACAAAACCCCTTGAACTAATAAGTGAATTCAGCAAGGTCTCAGGATAAAGGCTGATACACAAAAAGCAGTAACACTTTATACACCAACAATGCACACATGGAAATCTAGATTTAAAATACAATACCATTTACAATTGATTCAAAGAAAATTAAATAGTTAGGTATAAATCTAAAAAAAACTTTTGTAATATCTGTATTCTGAAAACTAAAAATTCAGATAAAAGAAATAAAAAAGACCTAAACAAATGGAGAGACATACCGTGTTTGTGGATCGGAGGACTCAACATACTAAACACATCAACTCTCCCCAAATCTATCTATAGGTTTAGTACAATTCCTATCAAAATCCCAGCAAGGTTTTTGTAGACACAGACAAGCGTATCCTAAAATTTACATGGAAAGACATAGGACTTAGAATAGTTAAGGCAATTTTTAAAAAGAAGAATAAAGTGGGAGGAATCATGTGACTATATCGCAAGACTTGTACAGTGTGGGAAAGTCGACAGGGTGGTATTAGTGGAGGGACAGACACATTGATCGAGGGACAGAAAAGAGAATCCAGAAAAGGACCCACATCACTAAGTCCAAAAACACAAATGTGCCTTTTCAGTAAATAGTGCTAGAGCAACTGGACATGCCAGCAAAAAAAATAAACCTTGACCTAAGTTTTCCACCTTATAAAAAAGTAACTCAAAATGGATCATAAACTTAAATATAGAATACAAACCGTACAATTTTTAGAATGAAACACAAGAGAAACTTTTCAGGACCTACGACTAGGTGAAAAGTTCTTAGGCTTGACATCAAAAGCATGACCCATGAAAGGAAAAGTCAAAAATTGGCGTTCACTGACATTAAACTGTTTCTCTTCTCTAGGTCCTGTTACGAGGCTGAAAAGACAAGCTCAGACTGGAAGAAAATATTTGCAAACCACATGTCTAACTAAGGACTTTTGTCTAGAACACATAAAGAACACTTGAAACCTGGCAATAAAAACAATTCATTAGAAAATGGTGGAAGAATGTGAAGAGGCCTTCACTGGACACACAGAAGTGTCTGGATACACGGATGGCACGTAAACACATAAAAGCATGTTGAACGCCATGAGGAGTCAGGGACATAGAAATTCAAACCACAATAAAATATTACCACACACCTATCACACTGGCTAAAATAAAAAATAATCACTCATGCATTGCTGGTGGGAATGCGAAATGGTGCAGCAACTCTGGAAAATTGCTGGACAGTTTTCAAAACATTAAACATGCACTTGGCATATGACCCCGCAGGTGCACTTGTGGGCCTTTATTCTAGAGAAATGAAAACTTATGCTCACAAAACCCTGTGCAGCGATGCTCACAGCAGCTTTATCCTTCATAGCCAAAAACTTAAATGTCCCTCCATGGTGTACACTTAAACAAACTGGCACAGCCATACCATGGACATCCTCTCAGTAAAAAGAATCCACTGACCCGGGCAGCAACTTGGGTGGATCTCAGAACTATGCTGAGTGGAAAAACGTCAGTCTTGAGGGCTGCAGTCTGTGTGACTCCATTCATGAGATGTAACAGATTGTGGATACTGAGAACACGGTAGTGGCTGCAAAAGGCTCAGGATGGGGAGTGAGCCGTGGGGGTGGCTGTAAGGGGGTGGCTGTAAAGGGGTGGCCTGGGGAAACCTTGTAATGGGACAGTTCTGTATCACGATTTTGGTGGTGGTTACATGAATCTACATGTGAGAAGAAACTGCATAGAACCACACACACACACACATACACACACACACACATATGCACACAAATATGTGCGTGTGAAACTAGTGAAATCCGAATAAGCACTATAAATTGTAGCGATGCCAATTTCCTGCTTTGGGAGGAAAGATGGCAAAGATTCAAGGCACCTCCCCATACATTTTAATTTTTTTAAAACTTCTTGTGAATCTATAATTATTTTAAAATAAGAATTTAAAAACAGACAAAATAAAGGCTTTTTCACATATGTAAAGGCTGAAATATCTGCACTACAAGAAATGTTACAGGAGTCCTTCAGGAAAAGTGCACCGGATGGAAATCTCGATCTGCACAAAATAATGACAAGCATTGGGAAGGGAAGCCACATAGGTAAATATGAAATAATTATAATTTTTTATTATTTCAATCTCTGCAGAAGATAATTTGACTCTTTAAAGCAAAGTAGTAACAAGTATTGTGGGATTTGTAACGCACACAGAAGTAAGACGTGACAACAGCAGGAAGCCGGGGCAGAGGAGCCAAAGCACCGAGGTGCAGGCAGACTGCGGAAGAGCTCAGGACATTGCCTATAAACCCTACAGCAACCACCGAGAGCTGTAGCTAATAAGCTAACAAAGGAGAAAAAAATGGTGTCATAAAAAATACTCAATTTAATCCAAAAGAAGACAGAAAAGGGGGAAAGAAGAACAGATGGGTCAAAGAAACAAATAACAAGACGGCAGATTTAAATCCAAACATATCAGTAATTATATTAAACACAATAGCCTAAAACACTTCATTCCAGAGGCAGAGATGATGAGATTGTATAAAGTAGGACCAGATTATGTGTCTACAAGAAACCCACTTTATATATAAAGATATAAAAGGGTTAAAAGTTAAATGAATGAATGTATGCCATGCTAACACTGATCAAGAGATTGATTAATATCAGACCACGTGGATTTTAGAGCAAAGAGTACTACCAGGAACAAAGAGGATAACTTTGTAATCAGAAAGGGGTCAATTAATTTGGAGTTCATAATAATCCTAAATAATCTAAACACACCTAAACAAAGAGCTTCAGAATGCGTGAAGCAAAAGCTGATGGAACTGCAAGGAGAAATAAACCTACAGCAACAGTCAGAGGCTGAAACACCTCTGTATTAATGACTGATGTATCAAATAGACAGAAATCAGTCAGGAGCAAGAAGGTTTGCACAGCACTGTTGAACCTGCCCTAACTGAACATTTTAGAACACTCCACCCAACCGCACAGAATACACGTTTTTATCAAGTGCCCAGGAACATTACCTCAACAGCCTACATTCTATCTAACCATAAAACAAGTCTTAATAAATATAAAAACTAAAATCCTATAAAGTATGTTTTCTAAGCAACAATGGAATTAAGTTAGAAATCTGGAAAATCTCCAAATATTTGAAAACACACACACTTCTCAATGGGTCAAGGAAGAAGTCAACTGGAAATCAGAAAGGATTTGAATGTAATGAAATGAAAACATAACATATAGGAATTTGTGGGAGACAGCTAAAGCCGTACTTGAAGGGAAGTGTATAGCACTCCATGCCTGCATGATAAAAGAAGAAAAGTTCCAAATTGATGACCTCAGCTTCCATCGTAAAAAACTAGATAATGAAGAGGAAATGAAAAAGTAAATGGAAGAAAGGAAATAATAAAGATCAGAGTTTGTCAACAAAATCAGAAGTTGGTTCTTTGAAAAGATCAACAAAATTGACGAACCTCTAGCCAGAGTGGTCAGGGGGACAGAGAAGACCAGGTGGCCACAGTCATGGACAAGAGGTGACATCACCCTGGACTCTACACCTATTAAAGGATAATTAAGGAATATTATGAACAACCTTACACCAATAAATTCTACAACTTAGAAGAAGTGGACAAATTCCTTCAAGTACATAAACTATCAAAAAACAATGACCTGAAAAACTCGATGTTTATTAAAAAAACTGAATGTGTAGTTAGAAGTCTCCCCACAGAGAAAACTTCCGTGCAGATGAATTGGCTGATGAGTCCTACCACACCAGTCCTGCACGGCCTCCTCCAGGACCCTGCAGAGAAGGGGGCACTTTCTGGCCACTCTATGAGGCCAGCATTGCCAACTCGATGTTTATTAAAAAAACTGAATGTGTAGTTAGAAGTCTCCCCACAGAGAAAACTTCTGTGCAGATGAATTGGCTGATGAGTCCTACCACACCAGTCCTGCACGACCTCCTCCAGGACCCTGCAGAGAAGGGGGCACTTTCTGGCCACTCTGTGAGGCCAGCATTGCTCTGATAGTAAAACCAGACACAGGCAGTAAACCAAAATGACGTGACTGCGGTGGCTCCCGCTCTTACGACGTGGTGTTGAAACGCAGCCCTGGCTTGGCTGCGCCCCATGAGGCAAGGGAAGCTGGGTGGCATTTCCACTCTCTACCCGAGCGGCTTCTGAACCCGAATCACCTGCCTGCACCTGTTGCCAGCTCGAATTTTCAAGGGAGAGGAAAAAGAGAAGAGCAGAGGGGAAAGGAGGAGAGAGGAGAGACTGTGAGGGAAAGGGGGCTCCAGCACGAGCTAGACCTGCGCGGACACGGGACAGGGAGAGGCAGTTTCCTGGAAAGGACTCGAGTTCACTCTGTCTGGGATTATGGCATAACAGGAGCTACAGAGAGCATCAGTTCGAGTCAGGACACCGAAGACGGTGTTTTATCAATTACAGAGTATTTTAATTCAATACTCTTTTACACTCGACATTAAGAAAATACTAACCATTCCCTGTTGTTCTCTGCTCAGGGGAAAAAAAACAAACAAAAAAACCCCCGGATCATTTATCTGCTCAGTGTAGACGTCTGCTGCTGGAACGAGTCAGAGCTTGTCGTGCGTCTCTCTTCAGAGAACATGCCATGGTTTTTGGGTTGCCATGACCCTGCTGTGAGCAGCCCTGTGGACAGATCCGAGAGTGGGCAGAGGCCCGTGGGTGCTGGAATCTGGAGGTGCTGGAATGTGTCATTCTGTGTCTGTATTGCACATTGGCTTCCGCGCTGCCTTGAACTTTGCCAGGTTCTGTCCCCAGTGCTCTTCCTTGACGCTAGACAGTAAGCACCATTGGGGAGTCACAGAGATGGCAGAAGAACCCTGAGTCGAAGTGTGAATCAGTGTCCTCACCGTATAGATGTGGACGCTGAGGTCCCATCAGTGGAGTCCCTGGGCATACAGAGGCCATGTGGAGTTAGATGTGCAGGAGACACTGGGGCCAGCCTGTGGGCACGGCAGGGCGGAGGGGACTGAGTGAGGTAGGAGCCTTGGCCACGTGCAGGGCAGGAGGAGCAGTGGGTGGCAGCCCCAGCCTGGTGCAGGCCTGACGGGAGTCCGGCCCCAGCAGACACTCGGGGCTGCCACTGGGGCTCCCTGCTGACCCACAGGCGCCTCCTGGGGTCCGAGTGGGCAGTGGGACAGGAAGCTCTCCTCTTTCTTGCTCAGAGGGAGGAAAAGGGGTTGGAGAGAGGAGTGTGTAGGGGATACTGGACGCCCTCGGTCGGCCCAGGAAGACGGAAGGAGGGAAGTCTGTTTGCTGGGGCCTCTCCCTTTCCCCACAGCCCAGGGGCCCTGGAGCCTGAGGTCTTGGTACTGTCTGTCCCTGTCTGTGGAGCTCTTGTCCCGGCAAGTGCTGGCTCATCTGTCCCCTCCCCCAGGCCCAGCTGCCTCCCTACATCCCTTGCACTCACCACCTTCACCAGACCGCAGAGTGTGGGTATTGACTAGGTTTGGGGTTCACGGCCATTCTCCTTGAGAGGAGGGACCGTCTGCTGAGGGGTATCCAGAACACGCCCGGGAGAGGAGGCCTCAGTAAATACAGGTGGAGCCCACTGACCCCAACTATACAATGAATCATACTTGCTTTTTTTTTAATGGGGAAACTGAGGCTTGGGGAAGGGGATGTTTCTCTAAAGGTCAACTCTCTGCCCCAGGGCATTGGGGGTGGCCCCGAAGCATGGAGTGGGGTGGGAGGGGACCAAGCCTGGGCATCCCAGAAGGAGCCCTGGGAGCCGGGAGGGAGCGTCGGCCTTGAAAGCCGGCACAGGAAAACGTGGATACCCCCCCGCAGCAGGGTGGGCTGATGGCTGCCCAGAGCCAACAGTCCTGGATTCTTCTGGTCCTTCCAGCCAAGGGACAAACGGCCACAGGGTCTCACACTGCAGGAACGACTCTTGGTGCAGTCTGGGGTCCCTGCTTTGCCTCCAGGCAGGGCCTGCCCCCCACCCTGTGACCTGGCAGCGTGAGTGTGGTGTACGTGCCACTCCAGAGACTCCGTAAACAACACGCACAAGTCCCCGCAGAAAGCACTGCAGGGGGTGTTCTGTGGACAACAGCGGGTGCGCAGCCGGAGGAGCACAGGGTGCGGGCAGGGGGCAGCCGGGCCGAGCCCCCACACTGTCCCCCCAGCCTCGGGTTAGGCCCAGAATGGCCCTGCGGTCATTGGGGAAGTGACCCGGCCCCGAGACTGACAACGCTGGCTCAAGTCACTCAGCCTCTTCCCTTCCATATGGGACTCGAACCACTCCCAGGAGAGATTCTCATTAGCGCTTTTCCTCCTGGTTTTTGGAAAAAAGAAGAGTGGCCGCTGGAGTAAAGTACTCTGATAATTAAGCCCCTGATCAGCGGTCGCAGCTCAGCGCGCCCTCCTGGTGGCCCTAGGAAGTTGCTGGCCTTGTCCTGGTGGGAAGAAGGGGCAGAGTCTCACAGGTGTGAAAACCTGCTGATGAAGAGAGCGGGGTCAAGGGGAAGTGGCCACTTCAGTTGAGAAAGCTCCGGGTGGCTTTGCAGCCTTACTCTGGAAAGGTCAGGATGCTGCATTCTAGCAGCAGCCGGGAGACCGTGGCATGAGCCGCGCAGCAGCTGTCACCGCAGCAGAATTGTCACCCATGTGCTGCTGCTCGCAGCATGAGTGATCCTCGCTGAGCCTCTTTCTCCACGTTTTCACTTGTGTGTGAAGAGAGAATGTTCACCTGGGACTCTGTGGCGCCGTCCCAGTGACTCAGACTCTTACAAATCCCAGGACCCGGTCTCCTGGCAGAAACCCAGGGCCGCTGGGGCGCTGCTGCAGCGGTCACGGTCAGGCGGGGGCTGCTGCTGCTCTGCTGTAAGTGAACGTTCAGCCATCTTGTGCCTAACTTGATTTTTCTGGCATAAAGAATTGTAAATTAGACGTGCCTCACCTGTGTGATTCCAAGTTAGGTTAGTGGACCGGTGTCTGTCTTAGGGAAGGGCGATCTACACGCTAAGCAGGGGAAACAGGTCCTCAAGAAAACCACGATTACCATATTACCCAGGAATTCGACTCCCAAGTATCTTGTGCCTAACTTGATTTTTCTGGCATAAAGAATTGTAAATTAGACGTGCCTCACCTGTATGATTCCAAGTTAGGTTAGTGGACCGGTGTCTGTCTTAGGGAAGGGCGATCTACACGCTAAGCAGGGGAAACAGGTCCTCAAGAAAACCACAATTACCATATTACCCAGGAATTCGACTCCCAAGTAGCTACCCCAGAGAACTGAAAACAGGGACCCGAACAACGACCTGCAGTTCACGGCGCCAGCATTCACAGCAGCCAGAAGGTGAGACAACCCAGATGTCCGTTGACTGATGAATGGACAAAGTGTGGGACATCCGCACAAGGCAGCGCTATTTGGCCATAAAAAGAAACAAAGTACTGATTCACGCTACAGCGTGGGCGAACCTCGATACACTAAGAAGCCGGTCACTAAGGACCACATGTTGTATGATTCCACTTAAATGAAATGTCCAGAACAGACAAATCCATAGAGGTAGAGAGTTAACTGGTGGTTCCCAGGGACAGGGAAGAGAGGACAGGGAGAAGCCACTTAATGGGTCTGGGGTTTTCTTTTGGGGTGATAAAAATGTTTTGGAACAGATAGAGGTGGTGGTTAATACGGCCTTGTGAAGGTACAAAATGCCACTGAATTGTATGCTTTAAAATAGCTAATTTCATCTTATGTGAATTGCAGTTTAATTTTTAAAAAACAGAAACTCGATCAGGGACCTCCCTTGAAGAGAGGCCTCTTGTCTCAGCCTCTCGCAGACACGCCTGCTTCCCACAGTGGCCCTCCGAGCGCACCAACTCGAACGCAGCGTGTCTATTTCAGCACAGGGTGATTGTTAAAAGTTGTTATCAATGTTGAGAAAGACACCTCGCTCCTGAAGTCGCCGGCTAGGACACGGTGCAGGGAATGTCACAGAATTAGCAGGAGCAGCTGTTTATTATGGCCCCAGCTGGGGAGCTGCATTTGTGGGTGAAGCGTTGGGGCTGCACCCACTCAGCCAGGGACCCGACTGTTCCAGTCATGAGACACCTTACGAAAGAGTGGGTCCTCGAACATTTGGGCTTTTGCTGAGGCTACACTTGGTTATGAGGAGAAATTCGATGCTCATTACATTTTTTTTTTT